>NW_007377731.1:2184-54672 GCF_000475195.1 Diaphorina citri
AATTGCATCATCATCGGTATGCCCGACCTCTATTTGCTCCTGAATATGTTGGCAGGATACTCGCTCGGATATATTTATATCGTGATATAATATAATAATAATAAATAATTCGGGTGAGACCCACTCACAATACGGTATTCTTTATTAGAGTGTAAATAATTTATTGTGGTCAAATTCTCAAATTATATTGAGGATAAAATTCCATACCTCGGCTGGGATTGAACCCACGCCTTCCTGTTTACCAGGCGAGCGCCTTGACCACTACACCACCGAGGTAATGATTGATACAAATGAATTAGGTAGGTATAGAAGTGTTTTCTAGTAGGGGGGGGGGTAGGTCCTGGGGGCCCCGCGCCTTTGAAACTGCCCCGGGCCCCGCGGGGAGCTAATCCGGCCCTGCGCCTTGTAAGCACTAGGGCGTGCGTTCGATTCCCGCTCGGGGCGAACTCTATCCTAAATAGATAAGGTTCGTTCTCGGAACGTCTGGCTTTCTCCCATCCTATTCTCCTCTCTTCGGAAAGATCAGGTGTACCTGTCAGGTCTACCTGATAGTGAGTGGCCGGCCTTACCGTTATCAAAAGCAGCCATCAGTCCTCGGTCCTCCAGTAGCCAACACATAATCAGCAGGCCATGTAACTGTAACATGCCTGATCCTTATCAATGTCCGAACAATGTTTTTGTTTTTATTTCGGTTTTATTACCTACTATTTTCTTTTAGGTATTATTGCTATTATTTTATTATCATCATTATTATTCTTTTTATTATTTTCTTATTCTTAACTTATGTAATCATTATTATTACCTAGGTATTAAAGTCCTATTTTCTTTTAATGTTATTATGATTGTTTTTGTTATTAGAGCAATTATTACATTTTTTGTCACACGCGACGCGACTCACATGTGCTTGGACACGAGGAGAAGACAAAGAAGAAGAAGAAAGAAGGAGGAGGGGAGGAAGAAGAAGAAAACCGAGAAGAAAAGGAATAAAAGACGAAGAAGAAGAGGAGGAGAAGAAGAGGAAGAGAAGGAGGAGAAAGAAGACCAAGGAGGAAGATCAAGAAGGAGAAGAAGAAGAAGAGAAGGAAGAAGAAGAAGAAGAAGAAGAAGAAAACGAGCGCAATAAACTCAGACAGAGAAATTACTGGAATTCTGAATATGAAATTGAAAACTTATTATTAAAAAAATACAATCAATATTCATGATTAAGAAATTATTATTAATTAATTACTAATTAGAAATAGGCTATGGTGGAAAAAAATAATAATCAAAATTAGAAAATAAGAAAAAAAATCACGTTGTTCTAGGCTGACAGCAAAAAATGAGTTGCGCAATTCGACCTGTCTTTAAAAGGGCTGAAATTTAGCCTGATCTGGTTAGACCATAACTGAAACCCAACCGAACCTTGTGCATACGTATAGCTAATTTTGACGCTTAATTTTTTCTGTTGAGTATTTTTTCAATTTTTAAAACTTTTTGGTGTTGAGGAGATTTTTATTTATTTTAAATTTTTACTTGTTATATTTTATTTGTTTGGATAGGAATTATTTTGTGCTGAAAAAAAATTGAAAAGTAAGTTTTGACATTTTTTTCTCTTAAATAAGACACCACATTTAACGTCAATGTAGGTGCATACGAGTAATAGCCAAGGTTTTGAGTGATTTCAATTTATTTTCTGTATCTCTTTTTTCGGCGACAAGCTACCGACTCCGCTGGCGCTGGCGCTGACCTCTTCTTTTGATCCACCACTTTTACCTGCTAATTAGCTAGGGTGATTAGGGGCCTACAAAACACCAAAAGTTCTTGGGCTTTTAGAGTTTAGGGGTTCGCTGAACTATTCAATGTTTCATGTCCTCCAGGAAAACTGTTTGCCATTATTGGTTATGTCGTGCTTACGCTGTGCTTATGCCCATACAGTGTAAAAAGATTATTGACATATGGATATTGATTGCAAAAATGTTGTGATATCCACAAAAGTTGTGAAAAGGCTCTGTAAAGCAAAAAAATTCACGATTTAATTTTTGATGCTAAACGAACGTTCCGATCCGTCTCCGAAAAACCCTTCTTTTAGCTTTTACCCTAACCATCAGCGATCGTGCTAAAAGAACGTTTTTATCTGGTCCCGAGACGGATTCTAGACGGATTTTACACTTACCCGGATCCACATAGGTATGATTCTCTCTGTTGCTTTTTTCACGGAAAGGTCTGTAGTGTTTCTTATAGTTCTTGAAGAAAAACCCTTCTTTTACCCTAACCATCAGCGATCGTGCTAAATCCGTCTACGGGACGGATTCTACACTTACCCGGAACCACATTCGTATGATTTTTTCTATTGCTCTTTTCACCAATGGCTGAAATTTGTATTTAGGCTCTACGGCACTAAAAACTGACCACCGAAAATTTGACCCCATTACATTACTTTCCTTCCTATAGGATAAAGAAAGTAAAAATCCTTCTTCTACCCAAAGCCTTTGAGCGATCATGCTAAAATAACGTTTTTATCCTTCTTTGAGACGGATTATAGACGGATTTTACACTTACCCGGATCCACGTAAGTATGATTCTCTCTATTACTCTTCTCACGGAACGATCTGTAGTGTTTCTTATAGTTCTCCAGATTCTTGAAGAAAACTGCTTCTTCTGCCCTAGCCCTGTTGAGCATGAAGTCATCCCAGAAGGCAAATTTCCGCTCCTCGTGAGTGTAGTTCGTAAGCGGGTAGTTCTTGAGGAACGTCAGCATCTCTGTGCAGGGAAGGGTTAAATAATTTAAAAATCTAATTTAATAATAAGAATTGTAGGTAGGTATCTAAATCATAGATAGATACATAGATTTATATTTCAGGCATTCTGTCTGGGTCTGAATGGCCGGCGTTATACATATTATACTCGTTTCCACTTGTCGTGAGTTTCACCCGATTTTTACTTTCTTTTTTCCTCCGAATGTAATGTTAGCAATGGAATACGAGAGTGTTCCCACTACACACGACACGATTTTTTTTTTCCAAACAGCACAAAATGTCCTTGTAGGCAATGTAATTGAAATGAGAGTGTTCCCACTACACACGACACGATTTTTCCCGACTGACAAGTGGGAACAGGATGTAAAGGAGCGTCCACACTTAGTCAACCCCGTCGATCAACGTCAACTGAATCCGTACACTGCTTTGACAACATAGATTCACCTCTTCATTTAAAGTCGATCGTTGGGGTCGACTATGTGTGGACACACCTTGAAAGTCTTCATTTGTCTTACCAGAGTCGTTGTGAAAACCGCCAAACACATTCTTGAGCTTCCGGTTGAAGTTTTCGACGTTGGCAGCCTGAATTTGGAAAATATCTACTACCATGCTGCAGTGAGCATCAGAGTTGAGATATAATGAATAACTAATACCACAAAGAAACGGCATTTATTTATTTTAACCCTAGGTGGGTTGCCACGACGGTGACCATAGACTCATAGACCACGTTCTATTGACCCTCTCTCTCTCTCTCCCTCTTCTTCTTTTCCTCTCCTCTCTTTCTCTAATATCTCTTTCTCTGTGTGTCTTTCTCCCACTAACTCTATCTCTCTTTCTCATTATTTTCACTTCTCTCTCCCTCAGCTAACCATTTCATCCGGAGCAAGCGCTCTCTCGCGGATCCTAGCGGCAACTTACCACCACTCAGACGCCATCTAGTGAGACGTCTGCAGAGGACGTTACTAGCGCGACAGAAACGACATCTGTCGGAGAGAGAACGACCTCACCTGGACCAGTACGCGTTCCAAGCGAAAGGTAACTGTAGTCTATGTCTTAGCATACCCATTCCGTAGTGTGTCCCTGGTCGTAAGGGCGTGAGAATAGTAGAATTCTGTGTTTCCAAAGTTTTGATCTTTTGGGACTAACTGTAAATTTGAGATTATAATAATGATAATGATGACGCACTTAAGAAATAGGAAGAAAAAAGTTATGAGGCCTGAGCTTTTAAGACGTACTATAAATTGAAGTGGACGCCCAAGGGAGGGTTATAAAATGTCAATAGGAAGTAAACGGGAAAAACTCGTAAGTTTTCTGGCATTATTCAATTTGTTTGCTTCCATTTTGTTTCCAGACTATAATTACTACGACTACAACAACATGCTGACGGCAATCACGCGGTTTTCGCCCACCATCAAGTTCGTCGAGTACAACAAAAAACACAAGGTGGACATTGCCCAGGCTGCCAACGTCGAAAACTTCAACCGGAAGCTCAAGAATGTGTTTGGCGGTTTTCACAACGACTCTGGTAAGACAAATGAAGACTGAAGACTTTTAAGGTGTGTCAACACATAGTGGACCGACTTTAAATAAAGAGGTGAATCTATGTTGTCAAAGCAGTGTACGGATTCAGTTGACGTTGATCGACGGGGTTGACTAAGTGTGGACGCTCCTTTACATAATGAAATGGTTAGCTGAGGGAGAGAGAAGTGGAAATGATGAGAAAGAGAGACAGAGTTAGTGGGAGAAATACACTGAGAGAAAGAGATATTAGAGAAAGAGAGGAGAGGAGAAGAAGAAGAGGGAGAGAGAGAGAGAGAGAGAGAGAGAGGGTCAATAGAACGTGGTCTGTGGTCACCGTCGTGGTCACCAACTTAGGGTAAAATAAATAAATGCCGTTTCTTTGTGGTATTAGTTATTCATTATATCTTAACTCTGATGCTCACTGCAACATGGTAGTAGATATTTTCCAAATTTCTCAATAATCCAGCTCCCAATGTTTACTTACCATGTTGGCACCGGTCGCTATTCCCATTTATATTACATGGCTACTCATTTTTCTCACGAGACCGAGTGGGCCCCGCAAGAGTCAGTCACGGAATCAATCATTTGCATGATACAATTCTTTGACTTCGCCGGGGATTGAACCCGGGTCTCCTGCGTACAAGGCGAGCGCACTGACCACTACGCCATGGGATTTTTTTCTGAAATGGTCGATGGTCTCGGCGAGGGTTAATGGTATATGGTCTATGGTCGCCGTTGTGGCCGCGCACCCAAGGGTGAAATAAGAAACTTGAACTTACAGAATACGGGTCAACGCCTACCTACATTTGACCACTCCGCGCGGAGCGTCCTCAAACGGCCGCATGCGGTCGCCATCCGCCATCACGCCGTTCCGCACTGCGCGCCGTTTGCGCTGCGCATTCTCGACGTTCCGCAGGACTTCGAGCTCCCGGTATTGATCCGCCAGAGTGTCGACAGCCAGGTTGACGGCGCGCCGACGTCGGAAGTTGTGTGGGAACCAGAAACCGCTGTGAAAATGGCGATTGTGGGGAAGAATTAGAATAGAATAGAATATACCTTGTTTATCCTGATAGAATGAGACTAAAAAGTCAATTTACTCCCGCAGTCTAAACAAGGTCTTATGTATTTGGTACAATAATTAGGGGTTGAGTTATTTGGAACTTATGACCAACATTTAGGAAGGTCCAAATTTATCAAGGGTATGGGGTTTCTCTTTCCCTTAGGATCAAATGGATCAATTTAATTTTAGTGTTTAATATAATATGAGTCTGTTCTTATAGTCCTTCACTGAAAAGAGCAGTTCTTTTTACAACTGACTCACTTCGTCTAACTCACCTATATCGGTCCGTCCAATGGGTGTTCTTATCTTTTTTGTTCACATACAGTCCGGTAGTGATGAATCCCTTCTTATAGTCCTCATTCACTTCGTCTAACTCAGTAATGAGTGAGTCAGTGAGTTCCTTCTTCCAACTCACCTACATATATCGGTCCGTCCAATGCGTATTCTTATCTTTTTCGTCCACAAACAGTCCAGTCGTAATGAGTCCCTGAACTACTCTTTCCAGTGGTCTACTCAGTCAATGAGTCAGATTTCTAACTCAACTTCCTTTAGGCATAACATATTTGATGGATTTAGTGTCTGATTCATTGAGCAGTTCTTTTTATACTCGTAACCCGCTCACTTCGTCTAACTCACCTATATCGGTCCGTCCAATGGGTGTTCTTATCTTTTTCGTCCACATACAGTCCAGTCGTGATCAGTCCCTTCTTATAGTCCTCTACGCGTTTCTCCCAGCGTAACTCCTGTTTGCGTTCTGCTATGACTCGATCCCACGTGTAGTTATCGAATTGGCAATCTTCTGAGGAAATTTCCTGCTTAATTTGCTTTTGAATGAGAAAGTGGTCTTCATGCTCCTCTGAAAGTAATAAAACATAATAGCAATAATAATATAATAATAAAATATAATAGTATAATTTTAGATAACACTTCAGTCGTTATTTTAAGACCGGTTTTAGCGTCACCTTTGTTGAGCTACGCCGAGCAAGGCCAATAAATATTTATTTGGGATAGTTTGGGACTATTTGTGACTCATTTTATTGTTTGGCGCTGTTTCAGATAAAGAAGACCAGTCGGCCATCATACCTCATTTCCACGGGTTCGAAGTTTACAACTACACCGAACTTTATCGACACTTCCGCATTGCTTGCGACTTCAAAGAGGAGCAAGAGAAATCATGTAAGTAATCAGTAGATTCTGCCCAATTGCCCAAAGCAATCACCCCAGGGCTGATTGAGAGTCTGAAGAAAAATGCCGGCCCCGTCTGAACACGGGAAAAGGCGAAGAAGAATATATATTAGAGAGTGCCAATTTTTAGGGGCCCAGCCCTAAAATTGGCAAACCTCAAAGTGGGTTTTTTCATAAGCGAACCAGTGGCTTAGTGTCGGAATCTATCAGGAAAAATTATGATTGGGCTTAAGGGTCACCTTAAAGGCTCAATCATAATAACTCTAAAAATGGGCCTCCCCTAAAGGTTCAATGTAGCCCTATTTTGTCAGACAAATACCCTTTAGGTGTTCAACATGTTTGCTAAATTACATCAAAATCGCTAAATTACATACGTACGAGTACTGTAAAAAAGAGTTTCTTCTACTTGAATTTTATAGGGAAAAAAATACCAATAACAATCTCGTTTCATTTTTCTCTTTCCTCAGCCGAAATCGAACCCGAGCCCGTCAACTACTACATGCCCGAGAATCACACGGACTCACCCGAAAGTGCCCCGTGCCGTTCGGGCGAACTCGAGGCGTTCATTTCCGACTACGAAAACAACCGAATCAACCTTTCCCAAATCACGAAATCCCGCAAGCGAAAGCGTGCCGTCGGGCCGAAGATTTTCGGACACATCGATATTAAACTGTACGATGACTTTGGGGGAAACGAAGCCCGCCCTGGCGGGAAACACAGGACCTATGCGCGACCTAGCGGACAGTTTGCGAAGTTTGGCGCTAACAAGGAAAGCTTGGACCAACCCAGAGATGGCAATACTGACCTTGCGTCTAAAAGAAGAAATGGAAAGAATGAAAATCCTAGAAACCTTTTCGGTGACAATAACGTCATCAGACGCAGTGAAAACGATGGCAAACATCTTGCCAATTATTTACATCACTTTTTGACTACCAAGCTGGAATAGACGTGTCACCTTTTGCATCACTGCCAGAATATACCTACGTGTCATCATTTACATCACTGCGCCAGCTCGTGCATTACTTCTCCACTGCCAAGAAGGAGTAGACGTGTCTCCTTTTGCATCACTGTGTTATCATTTACATCACTTTTTAGCAATCAAGCTGGAATAGAAGTGTCACCATTTTTTGCATTACTGTGTCACCAATTACATCAATTCTCGGCCGCTAACCCGGAATATACTTGTCTTTGACCTGGATTTTACACGGAATGTCTGAACTGAGTTTAAACTTAATTTATGGCCCGGACCTTATTCTTTGAAAGTCCAGCTCACTCCAATTTCTTCTGTCCCGTGTTCACAGGTGTTCTTCAACGAAGGTCCGTTCAAAGTGGACGACCCCGCGCATCTGGAATGGGGGAAGAACTTCGTCCGCGAATGTCGTCGCGAGGGCATCACCCTGTCCAGCATCAACGTCAAACAGCAGCAGCCCCTCAGCACCGACCCGTTCCAGTGGTACCATCCGATGCCGGGAGATCACGCTACGTATTACACGGTAGAGCCCACCGTGACGCGGAAGTTGAATCCGGATGACCCCGGTGACCTGTGTGAGTGCCAGCATATGCATCACTTCTCCACGGTGAAGAAGGAATAGACGAGTCACTGTTTACAGCACTTTGTCATCATTTACAATCTACATTACTTTTTGGTAATCAAGCTGGAATATAGGGTTCACCGTTCGCATCACTGCCAGAACCATTTGCATCAGTTCTCGACGGCCAAACCGCAAAATGCAAAACAGTACGAAATATAAAGTACTGCTTTCTGGAATGCGGACCTAGCAGGATTCTTTTTTAATCTTTTAATTCCATTTGTTTGAGTTTTATCAAATAACAGTGAATCTCTAGGTAATACTTAGTACTAATATAATCTTAGGATGGAAAGAACAAAATGAGAAAAAGTTTAAAGAAAATTTTGTATTTATCAACTTTTGAGATCGGTTTTATTTTCTTATTTTTTAGGGCTTAACGTCACTGTATCTGGGTTTTTGGTGACGGGGGTTTTACCATTTGGCGACAAGCTACTCGCCTTCTCACATTAACCTCACCCAGTCCGGTAGGCATTGTAATACTTGAGTGAGAGTGTTCCCACTACACAAGTGGTAATGGGCTCTAAGGGTGCCCGCTGAACGAGGCATTCAAGATGAAGCACGAAGATGAAGCATATTCAGGCGGAACATCCGGAAACAATTCGGGTGAAAATCCAGAAAGAAGCGCACGCAGAACGAGGTTGAATAATCCAGAAAGATTTCCAAGCTGATCATTGACCCTGTACCTTCAGTTTAGGTGACCTGTATCTTCAGTTTAGGTGACCTTGAGTCAACCAATGAGCATCAAGTCTTCTCGATGAATCTGCCTCATAAACAAAGTATTTTGTTCTTGAAAATTTTTCTGAAACATTGTTTCTGAAATTCATCTCGAATCTTCGGAATGCTTCGTACTGCGCGGTCTCATAAGAATGTGTACGTTTGTTTTTTCCATCTTACGGCTTCATCTTTATTCTTCATCTTGAATGCCTCGTTCTGCGGGGACCCTCAGGGTGACGAACACTGGTGCAAAAAAAGGCTCAGTCTTTTATCTTGGCCCAATGACGGAACATCTTCTCCGCGTACTCCCAATCTGGTATGTGCTCCGTGGTCGTCAGCTTATCCTCAAAGTATACATCATCCGAGCCTTCCACCTCGGATTCTTCCGTCTCGTTTCGGGCGTGGTCGGGTCGCCTCGACTTTTTCTTTTTCTTCTTCGAGTATTGTCGACCGGCTAGCGTCGTTGTCGTGTAGGACCAGACGATATCCGAGATCCGTCGGAGCTCGGAGTCGAGAGTGGAGTCTTCGCATTTCACGGTGATGCCTTTGATTTTGAGCACCTGGTGAGGATAGAGTAAAGGGTAGGTCAGTTAAGGTAGAAACACACTACCACACACGTCACGTGAGCTCATGGGGTGTCAGAAATACAAAGGTAGTTTAAAGTTTTCCTATAATATTGTACGCAATCTTGTTGATATTAGTGTGGCTGTGATCACATAAAAAAAAAAAAAAAAAAAAAAAAAAAAAAAAAAAAAAAAAACAAAAAAAAAACCAAACAGACACTATAGTCCTCACTCACTTCGTCCAACTCAGTAATGAGTCCCTTCGTCCAACTCACCTATAGCGGTCCGTCCAATGCGTATTCTTATCTTTTTCGTCCACATACAGTCCAGTCGTAATGAGCCCCTGAACTACTCTTTCCAGTGGTCTAACTCAACTTCATTTAGGCATAATATATTTGATGGATTTAGTGTCTGATTCATTGAGCAGTTCTTTTTATACTCGTAACCCGCTCACTTGGTCTAACTCACCTATATCGGTCCGTCCAATGGGTGTTCTTATCTTTTTCGTCCACATACAGTCCAGTCGTGATCAGTCCCTTCTTATAGTCCTCTACGCGTTTCTCCCAGCGTAACTCCTGTTTGCGTTCTGCTATGACTCGATCCCACGTGTAGTTATCGAATTGGCAATCTTCTGAGGATATTTCCTGCTTAATTTGCTTTTGAATGAGAAAGTGGTCTTCATGCTCCTCTGAAAGTAATAAAACATAATAGCAATAATAAAATATAACGTCCACATACAGTCCAGTCGTGATCAACCCCTTCTTATAGTCCTCTACGCGTTTCTCCCAGCGTAACTCCTGTTTGCGTTCTGCTATGACTCGATCCCACGTGTAGTTATCGAATTGGCAATCTTCTGAGGAAATTTCCTGCTTAATTTGCTTTTGAATGAGAAAGTGGTCTTCATGCTCCTCTGAAAGTAATAAAACATAATAGCAATAATAATATAATAATAAAATATAATAGTATAATTTTAGATAACACTTCAGTCGTTATTTTAAGACCGGTTTTAGCGTCACCTTTGTTGAGCTACGCCGAGCAAGGCCAATAAATGGATGGGTGACTTAAACATTATATTGGGAATAAAGGGAGAACGGGCTCTAGTCTTGATTTTAAATCATTACATGAAAGTAAAATCAAAAAATCAAATCAAGAATGATAATAAACTGAATATTAAACAAATTAGGTAGGTACAAAGGTATTCTTTAACCATGATCGAATAAACTACGGGCTAAAAAATTCCCGGAGGGACGGACCCAGCTTGTTAATTATTTTATTATTTGAATGAAAATGTCTAGAAGTCTTAAAAGACAAAACACCAGAAAACGAACTAGTAACACTTCTACATACGTTTCTGTTACATAGTTCAAATACATTGTTTCGTTTCTATGATGCATTTTCTTAATCTCTGATTTTCTTTATCATCAAGGTTTTGTGAAGCTTCATGCATTGGTTTTATAGAGCTTTATTCTGTCCCAGACTTTGTCCTTCCGTGTTTGTGCGAACTGCTTTCCTTCTGTAGATAGCACACTACACTATACACAATACGTTGTGGAGCTATGTACAAACTTATTACTATTGGAATTCCTAACTTAGCACTTTTTTTTAAGCTCCCTTGAGCTTCATTTTCCTCCTCTACTGTGACTAAGAAAATTTAGAGCATCCACCTTAGCAGTCATATAGCGACGTCAAACTTCTATCAAACAAACAAACAAACAGACAGACAGACAGACAGACAAACAGACTTACTTGACGGAGTATCGATAGAGATGGAAGGCGACGCCAAAATAAACCCAAACTGGCACACCCCTGTAAGCCATCCGAGCAACAACAATCCTTCCATGGTTGCCGGATGTGACGCAAGCAAAACTTATACACTTGGCAACGTTGCTTGCTGCGTTGTTGGGCGGGGCTTAGAGCAAGCCCATGGTGATGGCTTCTGAAGGCTCCTTTAATTTCTGTAGGGAAGAATTGGGATGAATTTCGAATCAGTAAGTTATGGACAAAATGTCTGGCTGAGGGAATTTAAAAGGGGAGTAGACCAGCTTAGTCTGGTTGGGGGACTTTAAGCAGGGAGGTATCCTCCCTGTGTTATTTTCCCTTGTTAAAGAAATAGCCTGAACTTTTCGCTTGTTAAAGAAATTGAGTGTGAAGGGCATCCTCTCGTACAATCTTTGTAGCCAAAACCAAATGTCAGCCGAAACCAATCTCCCCAGGGCTGCTTGAGAGGCTGACGAAAAACGCCGACCCCGTCTGAACACGGGAAAAGGCGAAGACAAAGAAGGACAAAAAGGAAAAGAAGATAAACAACCTAACTTAAAAAGAAATAACAAAATTAACAATTATTAATTTTAAAAAATTAATAAATTACTTGAACAAGAGCCCAGGTATTCACCCGTCAAAACACTTACCGCCTTGTTTTGTACGGTCAAACGTTCAAGCCCATTTCACTATTGACAGGAGAATAACAAATGCCGGAAATACCAAAGGTAACCTGTTTGTCGAGCCAAACACAAGGCAAATTCTCTTGGGCCTTTTATTCAGTCAGTTGCTCCCTCGCCGATCGTAAACAAAATCGTACAAGAGAGCTTTGTAAAAAATCGTACAAGAGAGCTTTGTACGATTTGCCATTAAAGGGTAACGAGTAACAAGAGATTACTTGGGAATTTTTCCAAATGTTCAAAATCGGAAAGCCTCCGTGGCCCAGTGGATCACTAGGCTTGCACGCCAGAGGTCCCGGGTTCGAATCCCGGGGGGGCCGAAGTTTTTTCTGCTCTGTGCTTGGAGTTCGAGATGCCTGATGAGGACAATTGGCGAAAAGCTACCCTCTTCCTCACATTAACCTCATAAAGTATGAGTGGGGCTCGGAAAAGCCTATAACATGCCAATGCCCAAATCGTCACCCATCCGGATACTAACCAAGAGCAGTTATGCTTATCTTAAGTGACCCATCAGGAACTGGTGCTGTGTTTTGTTTGACTTAAGGCCAGCCACTCACCATCAGGTAGACCTGACAAGTACGGCTGAAAAGTTCCGTCTGTCAGGCCTACCTGATGAGCACACACACTATCAGGTAGACCTCACAGGCGTAGACCTGAGCAGGTGTACTTGGCTGGTCTAAGACAGGTTTATATTTTTCACTGGGATTTCCACCATCAAATCACAAACGTGGAAACTAAGTGCAATAACCTTAACTCAAAAAGTCCGTCCGTCTTGCCAAGTGACTGATCAAACCCTGCGATAAAACTCCAAACAAATTTCAAGTGTTTTGATCAGGGCCGGGAGGTTCACTATCAAGTATTTAGGGTCAAGCCCCCTACCCTCGAGCTTCACTTTTCTCCTTTACTCTAGGTCAGAGCACGGAAATTTGGAGCATCCACCCCCTCACCCCCCCGTACATCACTGTTTGGACCCTCGCCCTTCCCCTCGACAAAATCCTGGATACGACCCTGGTTTTGATTGGGCCATTTGATTACGCTTAGACAGTAACAGACAGCCATCGAACTTCGGACCTTCGTCTAGTCTAGTCTCAATCGGACTGTTACAGTCAGCGTTTTGCTCATGGTATACCCGTTTCATAAGGAATATCGTCCAGATATTCTGTCCAACGTGAAGTGATTTCGTTTAAGTTCCTTTTGTTCGAATTTCGTTGGTCTTAGTTTCATTTCCCATAGACTTTTCAGTTTTGGTTTAATTTCTTTTCGACGAAGAAGGTTTGGTGAGAACCGATATTCACACCAACAGGAAATTCAATGTACTCAGTGAAATTCTAGACCTTATGAACGCCAAGGTAAACGTAAACATTATCAACTACATCCTGAACAAGTTCCAAGATGCACAAGCTGATGCTGACCGAGAAAGAGGCGTCTTCAGTGTCATAGACAACATTTTGGAAAATTTTGTGGGTGGCATGACGCCGAGAAAATTCTTCAAAGTGTTTGAAATCTTCGACACAAACCTTGAAGGACCGAAGAGGGTCAACCGAGTCAAACGCTCCCTGTCTGAGACGAAGTATCTGGCAATTGACAAAGTCATCAAAACGATCGATAACAAAGACGACTACGTTCTGCACTTGTACCTGGTACCGACTGATGAAAGCCAAGCCCTGCTCCCTCGGGGATACCGGCGTTCGAAGAGAAACGTAGCGTACAACAAGGAAAAGATAGGTCTCGAGGAGGAAGAGGACCCGAACGATTGCCCTCTCATGAAACGCGTCTTCTATTGGAAGAAGGTGAGAGAGTTGAACAAGGACGTTGTCATGTCCCACGAAGCAAGTATCGACGCGATCAGCATGGACAACTACATGAAACGGCGCGAGAGACGAATGAAGGGCATCACAACCAAGGAAGAGCTTCTGGAAAAACAGAAATTTGAGAAACTAAATAAAGAGATGGAAGAGGAAGACCTTCGCGCGCAAGAAATCCTCGAACGGGAGGCTGTCACGGAGAAAGAAATCACCGAAGACCCCGATCTGTGTCCTCTTATGAAGAGAATCTACTATTGGAAATCGATCCGCGGTCAAAACAACGTCACGATGTCGTGCGAGGCCGCGATCGACGCGATTACTATGGATGATTGGCATAAGCGACGCGAACGGCATATGAAGGGCATCACACTGCCGGGTGAAGAACGTAGGATGAACTACGAGGAGGCTCTCAAGAATGAAACCCAACAGCGAGTCGACCCCAGTAAGGGCGAAGAACTGAAACGTAAGAAGCGGGATGAACCTCAACAACGAGTCGACCCGAGTAAGGGCGAAGAACTGAGACGAAAGAAGAGGGACAATGAAGGACGGGATGCATCGCACGGGGATTCAGAAAGGCCCGTCAATGCATGTCCGTTCAATTTTGAATCACCTGGCAAAGAAGAATCCCCCAAAGAACAAGAAGAGGTTGGAGAACCTAACCAGGGATGTGCATTTACTTTTGAGCCCCCTGCACCCAAAGAGGAACCCAATCCAGGATGTGCATTTACTTTTGAGCCCCCTGCACCCAAAGAAGAACCCAATTCAGGATGTGCTTTTACTTTTGAGCCCCCGGTACCCAAAGAAGAACCCAATCCAGGATGTGCATTTACTTTTGAGCCCCCTGCACCCAAAGAAGAACCCAATTCAGGATGTGCTTTTACTTTTGAGCCCCCGGTACCCAAAGAAGAACCCAATCCAGGATGTGCATTTACTTTTGAGCCCCCTGCACTGAAAGAAGAACCCAATTCAGGATGTGCTTTTACTTTTGAGCCCCCTGCACCCAAAGAAGAACCCGAAGAGCCTCCTGTCAATGCATGTCCTTTTAATTTCGAATCTCCTGCTAAAGAAGAATCTTTCAAAGAAGAGGCCCCAATTGAACCACTCCAGGATCAACAAGAGCCCCAAGATGCCGCCAAGTTCCATTCGCCCAAGTCGGCTTGGGTGAGGAAAACCCCTCTATGGTCCACGATCCTCGTGCGAAAAGAACCTTTCGCTGGGACGTCACAAAATCGCATGTCGTTCTTCAGCCGGAACGGCTCACTCCCCTTCTCCCCGCAACCCGGTTTCCGACCGGCCTACTCGCCGTTCATCGTGAACAACTGGTACTCACGGCGTCGCGTCGGGTACGCGACTCGCACGGTGAACCCCATCTCGAACGTGGTGGAGCCGAAGTTCGTCCGCGTGATCTACCACGGGCCGGACTACGTGTGGCACGTTCACTACACGAGCAAGGAGGAGAGGGCGCAGCGAAAGAAGACCGCCGGGCCAAACCCGTACTATGAGGGCTTCCAGTTGTCGACTAACGAGACGCTGAAGAAACTTCTCCGCGCGAGAGTCTTACTCCCGCGAGTCATTCAGAATCACTATGCGTCCTGGGGCAACTTTACGCGATTCCTCAACATGTTCTATGATCCGGACGGGGACATTATTTATAAATCGCTAGATGGAAGGCGCCGTATAGCGATTCCGGGAAAGGAGGGGCGGAACAAGTACAACTATCGATCCTACTTCTCGCGCGGCAGCAAGAAAACACTACTAGATGCTCAGGAGCCGGTTCTGGTTCAGTTGCATTATGGTTCGTAGATTCGGAGAAACTGAATCCTTTAGGGCTGTTTGCCCCTACATACGGACACCTAAGACTCCAAGTGGGCTTTTTGTGTATGGAGGCTCAACCCATCCTTTAGGGCTGTTTGCCCGTACACCTAAGCCTCTGAGTGGGCTTTTTGTGTACAGAGGCAAATGATTAGTGGTTGGATGGAAGAACTCACGTAAGAACAATGCCACTTAGAGTTCTGCGATTGCCTTGTGTGAGTTTTACAGAAAAAATAAGACTATTGAGAGTTACCTACATTTAAATTTATTAAACAAATAAAAGTGAGATTTATCAACTCGGTGACTTTTTATTCGTTTCCGGGGTTTTGCGAGCTCATCTACCGTCGAATTCGATCGAAATTGCCTAAATAGGAAGTAGGCAGGCGATTTCAATCGAAGGTCAAAGGGTGGTTGGGAAGTTTAGTGTGGAGGAGACTCAGACATCGACCAAATACCATCGACTTTTGTTGACACTATTGGCTATTGGTCCATTTCTGGGTTATGGTTATGTTATGAGTATGACACCCTAGAATTACAGTAGGTATGCAATAAGGCGAACATAGAAACGAACATAGGTAGGTAATTCAAATATGTAAATCTCAAATTCTTTGTGGTAAAGCAGAGCTTTCACAACTTTTGTGGATGTCACAACATTACTAAGTGCCTCCTTTGCAATCAATTGCCATACATAGGTACTTCAGTAATCTTTTTCGTGGTAATGCCGCCATTGGTTGCTACTCAATTGTTCTCACAAGGATGAGTGCACTCTGAACTCCGGGTAAAGAGCCGAAAAACTTCCACATCGCAGGGAACCGAACCCAGGACCTCCGGCGTGACGTACAAAGCTAGTGTGATATGATACCCACTCGGCCATCGAGATTACTTTATGTACAAATAAAAGAAAAGAATAAAGAAATCAAGCTCAGTAAAATCTGCAAAATATCGCAAAATTTATTAATTTTTAGGATCTCAATTCTTGGATACAAGAGTGCTTCAAAATGTAAAATAAGGAGCAATCATCTTTAAACAAAAGTTGAACCCTTTTGGTCGCCTTCCTTGACAGAAAAACTCGTGGAGGCGCGAAGTTTAGAACTTTTTCATGTCGCTCAGATCGGCGCCGCGCCGTGGAGTAATTCGGAGTAAGACAGTGGAAGCGAAAGGGTTCGTGTACGAAGATCAACGAAGAGACTTCGGTTGAATTCGGGTTGTCACGAAATGACAGAATCAGCTATCGTGTCGTTTTGAACACGGTTATTGCGTGCCGCCAGCAAGGTGGTCCAGCTTCGTTGACTACGATTCACGAAGTAACCCGAATCAGCTATCCTGCCTCTGGGTCATTGTGTGCCGTCAGCGAGGTGGTCCACCTTCTTCGAGTTACAAACCCACCCGAAGCTGGGAAACCGAATCGCTTCGGTTGGGATTCCGAGGATGTTTGTTAAGGGGTGCCACAACATGGTTAGATAAGGGGAAAGCGAATTGTTCACGAAGCTTTAACGGCAGTTTGCGAAGTTTGGCGCTAACAAGGAAAGCTTGGACCAACCCAGAGATGGCAATACTGACCTTGCGTCTAAAAGAGGAAATGGAAAGAATGAAAATCCTAGAAACCTTTTCGGTGACAATAACGTCATCAGACGCAGTGAAAACGATGGCAAACATCTTGCCAATACAGATTTGGAAGGTAAAAACAACGAAGGAACTTTGGAGTATGTTCAACGTGGTAAAGACAGTCGGGATGACTCGGTAGACATCGTTGAAAACGTAAAAATCGACGAAAGTTGCCGAAAAGCCGGTAAGAGTAACGGAATGAAACGAATCGATATCAAGTTCGAAATTGAAGAGAAATTTCCAAACCGAGAGAGAAGCCAAAACGATGGCGATCAGAAAGACGATACCGATCAGAATGGGTTGGTGAGAACCGATATTCACACCAACAGGAAGTTGAATGTACTCAGTGAAATTCTAGACCTTATGAACGCCAAGGTAAACGTAAACATTATCAACTACATCCTGAACAAGTTCCAAGATGCACAGCTTTAACGGCCTTATCAACTGAAAACAGACAAACAGAACATATTTTTTTATTTTATTTATTTTTTATGATCAAACAGAAAAATTTTGGGGTGAATAGGTATCACACAACTTTCTGAGCATTACATTACGGAACTAAAATTAAAATAATAGGTAAAAAATGGACTTGGATTTTTTCATTTTTTCATCAACTTCTATCAATATAACTTTATCTTTTACGATAACTATAAATGAGAGAGGGGGGGAAATACAAGACTTCCATCTTCCAAATACTTTCGGCATAACTCGGTAACAAAAAGTACCAACCTAATAAAAACAAGAAAAATATCCACCTTTAGTAAACTACTCGAAAATTCACAGCCTTCTTCGTTGGAATCACCAGGGGATCTTTCTATGTCGGCCATTTTCAAACTGATTCGCCACTCCTGGATGTCTCAATTCCTGACTGCTCATCACCTTCTCCTTTCCGGGAGACTGCGCCAACTTTTGACGGAATTGCCCCCTCCTCTGTCTTCCATGGAGGCCAAACCCTCCGTTCAAGTTTTTATCAGATTGGGCAGGCGCTTTCAGCCCCAAGTCTTTCTCAGGTTGGACAGGCGCTTTCAGCTCTGCATCCAACGCGCTTATGACATCATTCACATTGTCAACGTTTTCAAGGTCAGCAAGGTTTATCTGCTGTGGAGCAACTTGGATGATATGCTTGAGGCTATTGTGCTTCGGGGAAACCTCCTCCTCCAAAGCTCGGATCTGGTTGACTATGTCCAAATTGTTGGTGTTCTCCCGGGGTCCGTGGGTGTCCCCTAGGTGGGGCTGGTGTTGGGGTTGGTGGAACGCCTTTCTGCGGCTTTCATGGAGGGTTTTCAGCCGCTCAAGGCCCTTTGGAGCTCCACGTCCAAAGTTTCGCCCGAATTGCTGTCGTCTCAGCAGTTTCCGTTTGAGGTTGCCTGTTCGGCGCGGGTAGTTTTGTTGGAGGCGCCTAAGTCCGTTTTGATGGATCTGTTTCCGGTTTATTCGACTTTGGCCTGGGATCTCACCTAGATGAAAAAATTTGGCTCCGTCAACGAATCGGACAATTCTTTTCTGTACTTCTAGAATTCTAGAGAGACTGGTTTGACTACAACACCAGTCAACTTTTCAGAGCAGCGAGATCACACTGCCATGATGGTGTAAAACCTTCGATAGAGAAAGAGCTCAAAGAAGATTCTCGAATACCTCTATGAGAAATCTCAAAAGTTAAACTTGTCAAATTGAGAAATTCTTAGAAAAAAAAGGCGCAAACCTCTATGAGAAGAATCAGTCTTTCAGGGTGGCATTTACGCTATACAAATTTTCAGAAGAAACCCTTTATAGGAGAAAAACGGTGGGGGAGAATGATGTGGTTGCTTTACCCTTTTGACCGACTAATTCTTAACTATAGGGTTTTCTGCCCATTTTCTCAAAGAGTTTATCAATTTGATACTTTCCACCGTTTGTGGTTTTCACTTACCCATGTCGGCACCACGATGCGAATGATGATGATGGTGGTCCTCATGTATCAAGTTTCCATGGTTCTGAATTCGGTGACCCTCCATCGCCTTCTCACGTTTGGCTCCCGCAGCACCGACATTGCCGGCGCGGTCTTCGATCAAACAAGGGTGGACGGTGTCCGAAAGATCTGGCCGGTAGTTCGAGTCGATACTGCCCTGGAAGATTCGGTGGTCCGTCTCGTGCACAGGTTTTGGGATGTGCCTCATCTGGAACTCTCCGTTGGCCTTCATGTGTGCGTCCAGTTTATCGATGACGTTGGCCACGTTGTCGACGTCTTCAAGGTCGTTCAACTTGAGCTGGTTTGGCTCCTCCAATTTGGCACTCGGGACGCGATCATAGACCTTGGGGGCGTTGTACACCTCTTCGTTCGCGATCGGGATTCTTCGCCTCACGTTCGGCTCTTTCATGATTTCTCGATTGACGACGGGGATCCTTTCGTTGATTCTCGGCAAATGTTCAAACTCCTCGGGATTGTTCGGGTCGCGCTCGGCGACGGGTCTCTCATTCGGCTCTCTGACGTCATTGAGGACAGGCGTTTCGGGAAGGTTGTTCCCAGGGTGTTTGATGTTTCGGATGTTCTGGTTGTTTTGCTGGATGATGTTGCTGATTTCGTTCATCATTTTGTTCTGGTCTTCACCATCATCATCTTGGGAAATTTGTGGTCCTACACCGTCCGGATTTGCCATTTCTGGTCCATGACCTTTTTGTTTATCTTCGTACGGCCATGCCGGCCAATTATAATCGGTCTCTTGCTGATTGGCCTGCGTATCCATTTTGTGGTCCATTTTGATATTTGGGCCGATGGCGAGGTTTGGATGGAAATTATTTTGTGGTTGTGGTGCGGCTGGAAGAGGGTTGGCGTTGAGCGTGGTTGCAACGCTGAGCAGGGTGACGGCGAGTTTGATCATTTTCTGTTTAGTTGTAGTACCTGAAATCAGATGATGAGAGATTCCGTTCATTCGAAGCAAACAGTCGCGCGATTATCGGTTAGGTTTAGGGTTTATATTAGACATTCTACAATGTATCGATATTATAGCTTATGTATATGGGCATAAGCACAGCGTAAGCACGACATAACCAATAATGGCAAACAGTTTTCCTGGAGGACATGAAACATTGAATAGTTCAGCGAACCCCTAAACATCTTGCGATTATTGGTTAGGTTTAGGGTTTATATTAGACATTCTACAATGTATCGACATTATTGCTTATGTATATGGGCATGAGCACAGCGTAAGCACGACATAACCAATAATGGCAAACAGTTTTCCTGGAGGACATGAAACATTGAATAGTTCAGCGAACCCCTAAACTCTAAAAGCCCAAGAACTTTTTGTGTTTTGTAGGCCCCTAATCACCCTAGCTAATTAGCAGGTAAAAGTGGTGGATCAAAAGAAGAGGTCAGCGCCAGCGCCAGCGGAGTCGGTAGCTTGTCGCCGAAAAAAGAGATACAGAAAATAAATTGAAATCACTCAAAACCTTGGCTATTACTCGTATGCACCTACATTGACGTTAAATGTGGTGTCTTATTTAAGAGAAAAAAATGTCAAAACTTACTTTTCAATTTTTTTTCAGCACAAAATAATTCCTATCCAAACAAATAAAATATAACAAGTAAAAATTTAAAATAAATAAAAATCTCCTCAACACCAAAAAGTTTTAAAAATTGAAAAAATACTCAACAGAAAAAATTAAGCGTCAAAATTAGCTATACGTATGCACAAGGTTCGGTTGGGTTTCAGTTATGGTCTAACCAGATCAGGCTAAATTTCAGCCCTTTTAAAGACAGGTCGAATTGCGCAACTCATTTTTTGCTGTCAGCCTAGAACAACGTGATTTTTTTTCTTATTTTCTAATTTTGATTATTATTTTTTTCCACCATAGCCTATTTCTAATTAGTAATTAATTAATAATAATTTCTTAATCATGAATATTGATTGTATTTTTTTAATAATAAGTTTTCAATTTCATATTCAGAATTCCAGTAATTTCTCTGTCTGAGTTTATTGCGCTCGTTTTCTTCTTCTTCTTCTTCTTCTTCTTCCTTCTCTTCTTCTTCTTCTTCTTCTCCTTCTTGATCTTCCTCCTTGGTCTTCTTTCTCCTCCTTCTCTTCCTCTTCTTCTCCTCCTCTTCTTCTTCGTCTTTTATTCCTTTTCTTCTCGGTTTTCTTCTTCTTCCTCCCCTCCTCCTTCTTTCTTCTTCTTCTTTGTCTTCTCCTCGTGTCCAAGCACATGTGAGTCGCGTCGCGTGTGACAAAAAATGTAATAATTGCTCTAATAACAAAAACAATCATAATAACATTAAAAGAAAATAGGACTTTAATACCTAGGTAATAATAATGATTACATAAGTTAAGAATAAGAAAATAATAAAAAGAATAATAATGATGATAATAAAATAATAGCAATAATACCTAAAAGAAAATAGTAGGTAATAAAACCGAAATAAAAACAAAAACATTGTTCGGACATTGATAAGGATCAGGCATGTTACAGTTACATGGCCTGCTGATTATGTGTTGGCTACTGGAGGACCGAGGACTGATGGCTGCTTTTGATAACGGTAAGGCCGGCCACTCACTATCAGGTAGACCTGACAGGTACACCTGATCTTTCCGAAGAGAGGAGAATAGGATGGGAGAAAGCCAGACGTTCCGAGAACGAACCTTATCTATTTAGGATAGAGTTCGCCCCGAGCGGGAATCGAACGCACGCCCTAGTGCTTACAAGGCGCAGGGCCGGATTAGCTCCCCGCGGGGCCCGGGGCAGTTTCAAAGGCGCGGGGCCCCCAGGACCTACCCCCCCCCCTACTAGAAAACACTTCTATACCTACCTAATTCATTTGTATCAATCATTACCTCGGTGGTGTAGTGGTCAAGGCGCTCGCCTGGTAAACAGGAAGGCGTGGGTTCAATCCCAGCCGAGGTATGGAATTTTATCCTCAATATAATTTGAGAATTTGACCACAATAACAGTAGTAGCCTACGGCTGGAGTAAAGGGACTTTACAGTCCTATGCGAGCAGTATAAATAAGCACTATTATTATTATTATCAGGTAGACCTGACAGGTACACCTGATGTCAGGTGTAGCTGATAGTGTGTGGCAGTAATAATACCTATGTCTATCAGGCGAACTGATGGAGAACTGATACCTACCTCCTAATCTTATTCGACCAATACCAACTGACACCTGACAGACCTGATGAGTGTGTGGAGGTTCTATTAGATACACCTGATCTGTTCTCAGTTTTCAACTGTCTTTGGCCAGCCACTCGCTATCATTTAGTCCTGACGACAGGTATACCTGATCAGGTCTACCTGTTAGTGTGTGGCAACAATAATACATACATTATGTCTATGAGGCGAACTGATGGAGAACTGATACCTGATGATGAACATTCGATCAGTTCCAACTGACACCTGACAGACCTGATGAGTCTGTGGCGGTTCTATCAGATACACCTGATCAGTTCTCAGGCTTTCAAATATCTTTGGCCTGCAACTCATTATCAGGTAGACCTGACGACAGGTAGGGTCAACCGGGGTAATTAAGAACAAAGGGTAAATACGAACACGATATACCTGATCAGGTCTACCTGGTAGTGTGTGTGCTCATCGGGTGTCAGATATAGGTACCTGATCAGGTGGATCAAGGTGTACCTGTCAGGTCTACCCGATAGTGAGTGGCTAGCCTAAGACGGGCGGAGCGTGGCAGAGCTTGGCCATGGGAGGTCGAGGACACTCGCTGAGAGAGCAGGAAGCATTCCTGTACAACGATAATGTTCCACAAAAATTACTCAAGATTTTAGATATTTATAAATCTTTCCGAAGAGAGGAGAATAGGATGGGAGAAAGCCAGACGTTCCGAGAACGAACCTTATCTATTTAGGATAGAGTTCGCCCCGAGCGGGAATCGAACGCACGCCCTAGTGCTTACAAGGCCACAAGGCGTACACTTTATCCAAAATGAATCCTTCATTGATTTGAAAATTTAACCCTAGAAGGATAGACGTGAGTAAATTTTACTCACACCTAGGTAGTTTGTTTTCGTGATACCTAATTCTATTTTTTTTTTTTTTTTTAAATAATAAAAATGATGTTTTGAAACTTGAAAAATATCTATTTCACATTCTGCATCTTATAACTACTTGGTCGCAAAAAATCGCTCTTTTTTAATGAGTGAGTTAACATTATATCTACCTAAAAAAAAAAAAAAAAAAAAAAAAAAAAAACCCCAAAAAAAAAATCGCTCTTTTTTAATGAGTGAGTTAACATTATATCTACCTAAAAAAAAAAAAAAAAAAAAAAAAAAAAAAACACCTAAATAAACAGGCTATACCTTTCTAGGGATACATACGGAAGCAATAAAATAAAAACGTCCATTAGCCTTAGCCAGCCTAGATAGCTTGGAAAATAGCACGCCTATCTTGTAAACGCTAGGTCACGGGTTCCAATCCCACCCAGGGCGGCCTTTACCCTAAACAGACAATATTCTTTCTCCGCTTTCTCGGAACGACTGGCTTTCTCCTATCCTGTCTTCCTTCTCTCTTTGATTTCGGGACGATAGACCTTACCAGTTACATTTCACTCTGTGACTCTATCAATCCTTCTTACCTACAACATAATAAAGTCCCGAAAATTTCGGGAATACCTACCACCCGAAAAACCACAAACTTCGCGGCCTAGCGGTTATAACTATCTAGATTTCTAGAAGTAAATTCAAAAGAAAGAAAATCTGTCCTGTCTACCGACTGATCCACATTTGAATTTAAAATGTACTAAAATAGGTACCTATCTAACTAGAATCTACCTACACTGTAGGTCCTACAGTCTTCCTTTCCTGTATTTTGTTTTCTGCCTCACTTTAGAGATTTTTTCACGTTTATCTTTCACTAGTCGACCTCCGTGAAAAAAGATGGCCGCCAAATTAGCTTCACTTTTTCGATAAGAAACAGCCGAGTACTTTCTTCATTTACCTCCTTGAAAGTAAACAAACCTTGAGGCGGTAAAATTCAAATTTCGGTCTTATCAAAAATTCAAAATATGTGTGAATGTGTGCAATGTGTGGTGTTCTTTTTTCGGTGATTTCTTTTTAATTTAATTAATTTAGTTACTTTAAAAGGTAACTAGCAACTAAAAATGACGTCCCTGATATGTAGAAGGTACCTGAACTTACATAGAAGTTGGAGCTTACATAGGACTTTCACAAAGGACTTTAAAAGTACAATCTCATGTAAGTACCTTATCTTTTCACTAATAATTTGTCCTGTTTATAAAGCTTGCTTATCTAAAGTACTAGTTCTTGATAGATCACTGAAGTTAAGTAACATTGGGCGTGGTTGATATCCGGATGGGTGACCATCTGGACAATCGTATTATGCTGCTGTCTTTTCCCGGTCCCACGCAGGCTGGGTGGTATTGATGTGTGGAAGTGTAGCTTGCTGCTGAATCAAGGGGAAAACCTTTACCACTAAGAGCCTTAAGGTGGGTTTCACCAACGTTCTTTTTAGCCCCTGTTAAGCCTAGGTATACAAATCAACAGGCCTCAATCAAAGCAAGGGTACTTGTGCGGAATTCACGTCCGTGGAAGGTTGCTACCAAAGGAACTGGCACAAACAAGCAGTGACCAGTGTTACTATAGATAGGGTTAGGTTAAACGCAAGAAGGAGTTATCACAGTTAGAGCAGTGATTAGTGTTATTATAGGGTTAGGTTAAATACAAAAAGGAGCTTTTCTTTTCCACGGACGTGACTTCTGCATAATTACCAAAGCAAGTAGTCCTTCATTGTCTATTTATTTTTATCCTTATTTTAAACTTGTATTTTGAAAAATGTGATAATATTTCATATTTTACTTGTTCATTTCAGGTACACCACATCTTCTGAAGACATCAAACTCTTATTTGCTCTCTTGTCAACAATTATATCATCTCAATCCTATCCCATGTACTGTCAGCTTTACGTTACGTCACAGTTTTTCCACGAAACATCAAGAAGATGTTACCACTAATGCAGAACCACACGCTAAAGTGAAACTGAGTGAAGGTAGAAAAATTGAATTTTTACTGATGATTTTCATGTCTAAACTCAAGTAATAAAATAGCCATTAGATCATAATAATAACAACAATTATTAAATAAATTATTTACTTTTTTTTTTCTTATATCAAGTGTTTTCTTTTCATATTCTTATTTTTTATGGCATAAGGTACTCTGTTCTCTTTTACTGTATTCTATGACTGTACTACCTTATTTAGACTGTGGGGGTAAAGGGACCTTTCAGTCTCATCCTAGCACTATAAATGAGATATATTCTATTCTATTCTATTATTTTGTTTGCAGGAGATGTAGCTCTTGTGATGAAAGAAACTGACATTGGTGAACATCTCATAGGAAGATATAAGCCTGATGATGTGGAGAGAGGTAAGTAGAGATTAGAGATATTCTTTATTTATTCAACATTTTATTTATTATTTAATTTTTTTTTTTACTTTTATATTAATTCACAAGGGTACCCAATCAATCCCTAACAAACAAAAAAAAAAAAATAACAATAACTTTAATCTACATTAGAGTTATTTTATTTTAAAGTTTATAGTCCCCTAGCTAGACGCTGATCTACTCTCTGTTTATAGTCCCTCAGCCAGACTTTATAGTCCCTCAGCCAGACTATTTATTTATATGTTTATAAAAATATATAATTATTTCTTCTCTTTCAGTGTACAACTACATTGCGAGCATATACCCTGGCAACTCTGCTCGCGGCTATCTTCACAACTATGTCCAGATGTACAAGTCCCTGTCGGGAAAGGATATTGCTCTCAAGTACCATTTTAGGTGAGTTTAGAAATTGTCAGTGTCCGCGCCGGTATCGCGATTTAAGTATTTAGACTATTGAGAGTATCCACAACGATCCAAACTCCGTGATAGATACAAAGAAACCCGAGCCCAGCCGAACAGAATAGGCTCGGCCACCATCTCCTAACCAAGCGCCCCGCTCACTCTCTTCTCTCAAAAACCAGCGACAACGTACGTATCAATCTGCTCTCTCATTTTCTGTGTTCCTTTATGTCAATTTTACTCGTTAACATTTCTAAATTCTAACTTCTAACTATTGAGCTACCGAACAGTCAGCCTAGTGTTAGCATCTGCAAAAATAAAATTTTAAAATCAACAAAAGAAGAAAGTACGAAAATGTAAAAATCTGACTTCTTCATTCCTAATACCTACTATTTTTGGGTTGGGCAGTCCGGATTTTAATGGGGTTGGAATATTTCAGTTACTAGGGGTGTAACACACTTTCATTTAAATTGCATTGTCTACAAGGAAAAAATCGTGTCGTGTGTAGTGTGAGATGAACACTCTTATTAAAAATACTTGGACATTCCACTTCTAAGCTCTTCCTAATTAAACCCCGATTTTTTATTTATTTATTATTATTTCAGCCGATGTGCTGCACCAGGCACCACCACGGCCGCCCCGGGCGGCAAAAAGAAGAAGAAAAAGCCGCAAGACTCTCATTGGTCCTGTGTGGTGCGCCTCAAGGAGCCAATGAACGTAGAGATACGCGCTGTGGGTCAAACCAAGGCAGATGCCGGGGATATAGTGGCCAAGCTAATGTTGAGTGAACTGCATGTGAGTAAAAACGTCCGTTCCCGCCTGTCGCTCGGAAAAAAATCGTGTCATTTAGTCATTTGTACCTAGTGGAAACTCTCTCTCTCTCTCTCTCTCTCTCTCTCTCTCTCTCTCTCTCTCTCTTTTTTGTTAGTAGAGAAATATTAAAAACCCCGCCTAAAGTCAAAACCAAATGTCAGTCCGACCACGTTACCACGATCACCCTAGGGCTGATTGAACACCGTCTGAACACCGGAAAGAAGAAGAAGATTCTATGGCCAGTTTGAGGTCTGTTTTTCATTCCGACGTGGGTGCGATGCGAACCCGACGCGTGTTTTTCATTCCACTTCCCCTACTTTAGCGTCAACGCAGGTTTGATAGAGAGAACTCTAACTGCTAGTTTCTTATCGTCCCGAAATCGAGAGAGGAGGAAGACAGGATAGGAGGAAAGCCAGCCGTTCCGAGAACGAACCTAATCTCTTCAGGAAAAATCCGCCCGGGGCGGGAATCGAACCCGCGGCTCACAAGGCAGACGCATTACCAACCAAGCTAACTAGGCTGGCTGGGACCACTCTCATTTAAATTACGTTGCCTACAAGGACATTTGGCTTTCTGATATCCTGTGCCTTTCTCTTCGATTTCAGTACGGTAAGTTCTCAGTATTTACAGTTCCCTAAAACTTTATTTTTATTTTATTTATTAATATTTTTATTAATTACTTTTTGTTTCCAGGAACAAAGACTCGTGAACAGCCGGGGCAAACCGGTCCTGTCCAGGGAAGACAGGAAAACATCTGCCTCCCCAGGGAAAGACACAGCTCCCCTAGCGCCTATCGACACTATTGGAGATCTGCACGAAGCTTACTCTACTCTGGATGGCTTGCATGAAGTGGCTGGGCAATATGAAAACGTAAGTAAAAAAAATTCTAACGCATCACCGTTAGTAGAGCTCAATCCCCGGTTTGGTTGGGTATTTCGTATAAAAGTTGAAGTTATGGGTACCTATGATGTGATTTTTGGTAATTTTGCAACGGGGCAAATGTAAGTGTTATTTGTTCATGCCCATAATTTCCTATATGTTTATCTGATCGGCCTCCGGCCGCTGGCAAAGCTAGCTATGTTATACTTGTAAAGAATAAATATATTGCGGCCTTCGGCTGCTGCTTTTGGTAATATATCTGTTTTAAAGCATAAAATTAAATGAGATCTGCATACCGAATTTCAAGTCTCTAGCTCTTACCGTTCTCGAGATATTTTGTTTACAGACCAATGGCTGAAACTTTGGATTTAGGCTCTACTTACCCCAAAACGTGTTTTCATCTGATTACATTAATTTTCCTTTTAGGATAAAATATAGGAAATAATCGAATCATTACTAATTTCAGGATATCCAGCTTGGTTAGTAGCACGGCTGCCTTATAAGCGCTATGCCGTGAATTCGATTCCTGACCGAGGTAGATTTTATTCTGAACTGATAACGTTCTCAGAACGGCTTACTTTCTTCTGTCCTGTCTCCCTTCTCTCTTCGATTTCGGGACGATAAGACCTTAGGAGTTACGGTTTCCTCTGTCAAACCTCTTTTTTTTTTCATCTATTCTTCAGGTTTAGACTCGGTATCACACATCATCCTAGACGAGGCTCACGAACGCGACATTTCCACCGATCTTCTCCTCCTGCTCACCAAACGACTCCTGACGGAAAGACCCGATCTGCGCTTGATCGTTATGAGCGCGACAATGAACGCAGAAATGTTTCACCGCTACTACGCGAGTGCGCCCGTGTTGCACATACCCGGCTTTACGCATCCGGTCGAGCGCAACTATCTTTCGGTGAGTAAAATGTTGCGCAACTATCTGTCGGCAGGATATCCTTCCATTGATCTCATCATTCGAGGATAAAGATCGAGAGCTGAGGGAAGCTGAAAAACTGGCTGAAGAAACAAAAGGTAAACTACCTACACTCTATAGTCACTATGTATTGAAACAGAAAACATGGTAATCCTTTTTTCCAAGTTAGGCAAGGTCTTTTCTTTTGAATTTCTACTGAGTCCTATTTGGGCACGTTAAACAAGGTAGGTACATTCTATTCTATATACGAGTATACAAGAAGACATACAGGGTGATTAAAAAAAAAAAAGGCGTGGATGCCCTTCGCACTCAACCTTTGTGGATGTCCTTCACTGCTATTTCTTTAAAAGGGGAATTTCAGGCTGTTCTACCCCTTGTTCAAACTCCCCCAGCCAAACTAACCTTTTTTTTAAGTTAAGCAAGGTTTATAAACTTATCTGTAAACTTTACCTATGAAATATACAAGACCTTGTTTAGACTGCGGGAGTAAAGGGACTTTTCAGTCTCATTCTGGCAGGATAAACAAGGTATATTCTATTCTATTCTTATTAATGTGTTTCATACACTATATTTTTCTTTCAGCGCTCGAAAGTACGCCCGTTCCCGTAGGCGAGTATTTCATGCGTCAAATAGAGCGCTTTTCGAATCTATTCTATTCTATCCTACCACTTCTGATTTATCACTTAAATAAGAGAATAAGTCTTCACTTTACTTATTTAGTTGAGTGAAGACTTATTCTCTTCTTATTTTAGTATTATTTAGTACTTGACATGGTATCCCGTTTTCAGAATTTACTTCCACTATCTACTATCTTCTATTTT
The DNA here is from genome assembly GCF_000475195.1 of Diaphorina citri. Taxonomy (NCBI): domain Eukaryota; kingdom Metazoa; phylum Arthropoda; class Insecta; order Hemiptera; family Psyllidae; genus Diaphorina; species Diaphorina citri. The sequence continues at coordinate 31,441 of NW_007377731.1, forward strand.
ATGTAAATGTAAATGCAGTTTCTTTGTGTTATTATGTCACAACTTTGGTGCTCACTGCAGCATTGTAGGATTTTTCCAATATCTCAATAATCCTAAAATCCAATGTTTACCTACCATGCTGGCACCGGTCGCTATGCGCATTATATTACATAGCTACTCATTTTCCTCACGAGGCTGAGTGGGCCCCGCAACAGCCAGTCACGGTATCAATCATTTGGACTCATTTTCCTCACGAGGCTGAGTGGGCTCCGCAACAGCCAGTCACGGTATCAACCATTTGCATGATACAAATTTCTTGACCCCGCCGGCAATCGAAGCCAGGTCTCCCGCGTGCAAGGCGAGCGCAGTGACCACTACGCCATGGGAGCTGACTTATCTTCTATTTTATATTATCCTGTTCTATTCTAATTTCTGACAATTTCAGCGCTCGAAAGCACACCAATTCCCGTAGACGAGGACTTCATGCGTCAAATTGAGCGCTTCTCTAATCCGGTTAACGCACGCGTAGAAGAGAGACGCAACCAGCAATTAGCGCAACAAGCGCAGGTGTTGATGGAGAAAGCGAACCGCACGCTGTCCAGCGGTGTCAGGAAGAAACTGCCGATCGAAGATTATAGGTACTTACCTAGGCCGCGATGTACACTGGTAAAACGTGTTTCACGAAACAAGTTTTTTTTTTTTTAATGCAAGTTTCCTTATTCCCAAACCTGTTAAAAAAACTGTTAGCCGTTTATTTTCTCTATTTATATTGTTTGCTTGTACGGCTTGCTTTTTTACTTTCTAGTACCGTTATGTACATATAGGAAACCTATAGGTACTATACAAGGTAATGAGAAAGTATTGCAATAGGTCCAAATTTTCAAAATCGTGAAATAGGTGGAAACATTACTTTCTAAGCGACGATTTGTTTCTTCTTCCTACAGGCAGGATATTGTGGACAGTGTATCGGGCAACCAAATCACCATCATCAAGGGAGAACCGGGATGCGGTAAGAGTACACAGGTAAGAATAGAATTAGACTAGAATAGAATACAACCTTGTTTATACTGCCCGAATAAGACTAAAAAGTCCCATTACTCCCGCAGTCTAAACAAGGTCTCGTGTATTTTATGGGTAAAGTCTACAAATGAGAAAATAAAACCTTGTTTAATAATAATAATAATAATAATAAAAATATATATACGAATTATTATATACAACTAATTATTTGTTGATAGATGAGTAAGGAAAGGAATAAAGGGCGGGGTGTCATTCACATACACAGCAATTACACTGTGCCTTTTTTTTACAATCACATTCATACTTGGTATTGGTGTATGTAGGGATTGTAGGGCCATCGGCTTTAATAAACGCCCTTTGTCACTGCGACTTGTTTAGATCTTTTGTGACATACTTGCTCATAATTAACCCATTTTTTTTCCTTCTTCTTTTTCTTTTTCTTCTTCTTCTTATTATTATTATTATTATTATTATTATTATTATTATTATTATTATTATTATTATTATTTTTCGAACAGGTGGCTCTATTATTATTGACTGATTTTGGATTTCACCAATATTTATTCAGTCATTAGAACTCCTGTTAAGCTAACAGTCAGTTAAGTACATTTAATTTGTATTGGCTTAACAGGGCTGTTAAGCTAACGGGCTGTTTGAGGATGGAAAGAAGGTTTGTGAAATCCACCATGAGTAATCCACTGAAAATAGAGTAATGTAATGTAAATGCAGTTTCTTTGTGTTATTATATCACAACTTTGGTGCTCACTGCAGCATTGTAGGATTATCCCAATATCTCAATAATCCTAAAATCCAATGTTTACCTACCATGCTGGCGCCGGTCGCTATGGGCATTTATATGTCATAGCTACTCATTTTCCTCACGAGGCTGAGTGGGCCCCGCAACAGCCAGTCACGGAATCAATCCTTCTTCTCCTTCTTCTTCTTTTGCTTAGTCTTTTCCCACTTAAGTGGGGTCGACAACTCAAGTGGGGTCTATCAAACCTCTTTAAATAATAATAATTTGAATTTGTATTATTATTGGAATTTTGTGTCCCCTTCAGGCAAGGGCAAACGTGTACCATCGTCAAGGAGAGCGTCAACTCGGGCCTGAAAGTAGCGACCCTGCCGCTCCTCACCTACTATGACGCTACCACGTCGCTCCAGAGACGCTTAACGTCGATACGAGACGCTAGCGTTATATCGCCGCTCAGTTTGTTGCTGTTTAGAAGAGGAACCGCTAGCTTGCTATATCCGGTAAGTTAATAAGTAGCGACCCTGCCGCTACCACGTCGCTACAAAGATGCTTAACGTCGATACGAGACGCTAGTGTTATATCGCCCCTCAGTTTGTTATTGTTTAGAAGAGGAACCGCTACCTTGCTATATCCGGTAAGTTAATAATTAGCGACCCTGCCGCTACTAGGTCGCTACAGAGACGCTTAACGTCGATTCGAGACGCTAGTGTTATATCGCCGCTCAGTTTGTTGCTGTTTAGAAGAGGAACCGCTACCTTCCTATATCCGGTAAGTTAAGTAGCGACCCTGCCGCTACTAGGTCACTACAAAGATGCTTAACGTCAATACGAATAGCTAGTGTTATATCGCCCCTCAGTTTGTTACTGTTTAGAAGAGGAACCGCTACCTTGCTATATCCGGTAAGTTAATAAGTAGCGACCCTGCCGCTACTAGGTCGCTACAGAGACGCTTAACGTCGATACGAGTAGCTAGTGTTATATCGCCCCTCAGTTTGTTACTGTTTAGAAGAGGAACCGCTACCTTGCTATATCCGGTAAGTGAAGTAGCGACCCTGCCGCTACCAAGGCGCTACCAAGAATGGTAGATACATGCGATTGACTCATATTTTTTGTCACAAATCTCGTTTCCCGGCTTAATACATTAGGATTTTTACGAATTGACTTAGACTCGAACCACCAACCTCCAGATCCAGAGTCCGTTTTGCTAACCACTACACCACAGAGGTTGATTCTGTCTCGGTGGCATAGTAATCAAGACGCTCGCCTGGTGAACAAGAGGTCGTGGGTTCATTCCCAGCCGAGGCATGGAATATTATCCTCATTTATTTGAAAATTTGACCACGTAATAGTGGAGCTCTAAGGGTTAGGTGGTAGAGAACGCCTCCGGCGTTAACCTCGCCTAGTGGTTACCTTCCCTTTGTTTCCCTAATTCCTAATGTAAATTTTCTTGATTGAATATTCCAGGCGGAGGCAGTTCGAATCAAGCCAGATCTCAATGAAAACGAATGTATCGTGGCCTTACGTAACGAGAACAAGAAATATCATATAGTCGTAGCTGACCAGAGGTAAGGTCTTTTAACAAAAAGGTTACCAGATCCAGCAAAAAATCGTGTTTCGATTAACGCGGGTTCGATTCCCGCTCGGGGCGAACTATATCCTGAACAGAAATGATTCGTTCTCGGAACGGCTGGCTTTCTCCTATCCTGTCTTCCTTCTCTCTTCGCTTTCGGGACGATAAGACCTTAGCAGTTACAGTTCGGGAAAAGGTTAAGAAAAAGAAAAAGAAGAAGAAGAAGAAGATTGGTGGTTTAGATACAGTTGGAATGTATTTGTTTTTATACACAATGGTAAATTTACAAAACGTATACACAGAGTACAGGTATTCCTTTTAGAATAGGTAGTAGTCACCCATCCACGCGCAACGTTGCTTAACTCAAGTCTCTATTTTCTATTTGCAAGTATACACTTCAACACTCTCTGCACAAGTATCACATTGCACAGAGCAGCACCAATTGAATTTACATCTACACTGCCAGGCGCGGCTTATTTGATGCTCAGGTCACCCATCCAGATACTAACCACACGCAACGTTGCTTAACTCAAGTCCCTATTTACAAGTATACACCTCAACACTCTCTGCGCAAGTATCACATTGCACAGAGCAGCACCAATTGAATTTACATCTACACTGCCAGGCGCGGCTTATTTGATGTCACCCATCCAGATACTAACCACACGCAACGTTGCTTAACTCAAGTCCCTATTTACAAGTATATACTTCAACACTCTCTGCGCAAGTATCACATTGCACAGAGCAGCACCAATTGAATTTACATCTACACTGCCAGGCGCGGCTTATTTGATGCTGGGGAAAAGGTTAAGAAAAAGAAGAAGAAGAAGAAAATTGGTGATTTAGATACAGTTTGGAATGTATTTATTTTTATTCACATTGGTAAATTTACAAAACGTATACACAGAGTACAGATATTCCTTTTAGAATAGGTAGTGGTCACCCATCCACGCGCAACGTTGCTTAACTCAAGTCCCTATTTACAAGTATACACTTCAACACTCTCTGTGCAAGTATCACATTGCACAGAGCAGCACCAACTGAATTTACATCTGCACTGCCAGGCGCGGCTTATTTGATGCTCAGGTCACCCATCCAGATACTAACCACACGCACCGTTGCTTAACTCAAGTCCCTATTTACAAGTATACACCTCAACACTCTCTGCGCAAGTATCACATTGCACAGAGCAGCACCAATTGAATTTACATCTACACTGCCAGGCGCGGCTTATTTGATGCTCAGGTCACCCATCCAGATACTAACCACGCGCACCGTTGCTTAACTCTATTTACAAGTATACACCTCAACACTCTCTGCGCAAGTATCACATTGCACAGAGCAGCACCAATTGAATTTACATCTACACTGCCAGGCGCGGCTTATTTGATGCGTGTTATAGCCACGCCCACAACACATCAGATCACAGCCATCCATCCCTGAAACCAAAGGAAAGAAATAGAGGGTCAACTCAGGAAAATAGGTGGAATAAATCAGGGCCATATCCAAGAATTTGTAGGGCCATATCCAAGAATTTGTAGGGCCATATCCAAGAATTTGTCGAGGGGTTCATACATAGGGCGGTAAGTCCGAAAGATTTGATAGAGGGAACTGTAGGTAACAGCTAAGATCTTATCGTCCCGAAATCGAAGAGAAAAGGAAGACAGGATAGGAGAAAGCCAACCGTTCCGAGAACGTACATTATCTGTTCAGGATAAAATTTGCCCCGGGTGGGAATCGAACCCTCGGCCTAGCGCTTACAAGACAGATGCGATACCTTCCAAGCGAACCAGGCTGACACTCCAGTCACAGAATATCCATTTTGGGCCTCACCGGAGAATCGGGGGTTCCATCAGATCTCCCACTTTGAGAACCGCTGGCCTAGACGCGATTTTTAGGTTTCCTCTCCTTCGATTACTAATAATAATAATAATAATAATAATAATAATAATATCTAGTAATAATAATGATAATGATAATAATAATAATAATAATAATAATAATAATAATATCTAGTAATAATAATGATAATAATATGTAATCCAATTCATAATCTTTTCGCCCATTTTTAATCATAAATCTTTTCTGCTTTTAGTATCTCTGTTACAAAGATGATTTTTTTATCTCTCTCTCTATTCCGAGAGAAGAAGACGAGGAAGAGAAGAGAAGAAGATGAGAGAAGAAGACGAGGAAGAGAGGAGAAGAAGATGAGAGAAGAAGACGAGGAAGAGAGGAGAAGAAGATGAGAGAAGAAGAGGAGGAAGAGAGGAGAAGAAGATGAGAGAAGAAGACGAGGAAGAGAGGAGAAGAAGATGAGAGAAGAGCGGATAAGGAAGAGTTAAGTGAAGGTAAGAGAAAATAAATGTTTCGCAACTATCTATATTGGTGAGTATAATGTTGCACAACTATACATATCGGTGAGTATAATGGTGCGCTAAATCGTACTGAGCGCGACCAAAATCTGATATCTAGCAAAGAACCGACTATATCGCCGTTGGCACTGGCTTATGGTATTGGTGTAATGGCTCGGCAGTTAAAGTGTTAAACGCAAGAAGGAGTTTTCACAATTAGAGCAGTGATTAGTGTTATTATAGGGTTAGGTTAAAAACGAAAAGGAGCTTTTCTTTTCCACGGACGTGACTTCTGCATAATTAACAAGTTCTCTTTATCAAACTTCTTTAAACAAACAATCAGATTGGCTTAATCCAAATAGTTAAACTTAAACCGAGTTTAACTTTGTGGCCCCGGACATTAATCTCTTTGTATTATTTTTCAGTTGGCAAACTGTAAGCTGTGGAATCTCTGTAGCAAGGAGGAGGACATGCAAAATCTGATATCTAGCAAAGAACCGACTACAAACACTCAGATCATTTCTAACCTTATACGTTGGATACATGTTAATAAACCTGAAGGTAAGATAAGATATATATTTTTTTATTGTACATGATTTTACATTAACATGTATAAGTACAACGTCAAATATTAATAAAAACAATAGTAATAATGATAACAATATATAGGTATAACATTTTATGATGATGTAGTAACATTTATCTATATATATCTTCATAACTGTATAACACCATATCACTCAACCATTTTTTTATCTTTATTTTATATAATTCTATTGGTAGTGTTGAGTATTCTTTTGGTATCACATTGTGTATTTTCAAATATGTATACATTGGTGTTTTTTCATACATGGTTGTTTTATGTTTTGGAAATATAGTATTTTCATTAGGTAGAATTTACCAGCACTTCACGTGAAATGGTGGTCGTGTGTTTCTAGTCTGGTTAGCTTCAAGGATAGCGCGTCTGCCTTGTAAGTGCCTAAGTCACGGGTTCGGTTACCGTCCGGAACGAACTTTATCCCTAAACAGATAAGGTTCGTTCTCGGAACGGCTGGCTTTCTCCTATCCTGTCTTCCTTCTCTCTTCGATTTGGGGACGATAGGACTTTAGCAGGTACAGTTCCCTGTATCAAAACTCTTAAATAAGAAAAGAAGAAGACGAAGGAGATGAAAAAAAAAAAAATACCTTATCTGGACAGCAATCGGACTGAGCGAACCTAAAACTTGGGTTGACTGCCATCTTTTTTTTATCATCAACTATGGTCTATCCTTTTTTTTAACCTAAATGGGAAGTATTGTGTCTCTTCTCGCCCATCTGATGAGAGGCATACTACGACACAGACCACAGGAGTCTAATGTAGCAGTTGTTTCATTACTACGATTTTCTTTAAGACCTTTTTTTATTCCACTCATTTTCCCTGCCCCTCCTTTCCAGGAGCCATCTTGTGTTTCCTCCCCGGGTGGCAGGACATCATTCAAGTCTCTCGGGTCCTGTCGGCCATTCCCGGCCTCCTAGTGACCATGGCCCACTCCAAACTGGACACGGAGGTACAGGGGGCCATATTTGGGCACCCGCCCCCGGGTATGCGCAAGGTGGTGCTGTCCACAAACGTGGCCGAAACGAGTATTACCATTGACGATGTGGCGTATGTTGTGGACACGGGCTGTCATAAGGAAACGAGGTAATTTGGGGTCCTATATGTAGTCACCTTACTTGAAAAAAATTCATGACTACAATTTTATTGTGGCCATTTGGCCAACATATATCCCGAGGCATGGCCGAACTTGTAGAAAGGCATGGCCGAACTTGTAGAAAATAATTAAAAAATATGTTCCCGATTTTCAGGTACAACTCTAAAGATGACCTAGTCTCGCTAGACAATCAGTGGATATCCCGAGCCTCGGTAAACCAGAGAGCGGGTCGCGCCGGCCGAACCAAACCCGGCGAGTCCTTTCATCTCTACAGCGAGGATAGGTAAGTGAGACTCGTGTGGTCTGTGTCGTACCATGTACCAGTGGATATCTCGAGGCCGGCGGTAAGCCCTTGTAGAAGGTCCTTGGTTTGATTCCCACGGTCGACAGAAAAGATTTGCACTTGATTTTCAAATGGTTTTTACTAGCATGTTTTTCTTACTTTATCCTAAAATCATTTTAGTACAACTTGGAAAAAAAAAGAAAAAGAAAAAAAAAAATCAACCATGCATTATTGTGTAACGTAGATATTATCCCATCAAATACACGAGATTGAGATTGACCTACCTATATATATTTTATTCTCTATAATCCTATATTATTATTATTATTATTTGTAATTTCAGATACCGCAGAATGGCGGAATATAGTTTACCGGAGATATTCCGAAAACCTCTTGAACAGATTCTGCTCACATGTAAGGTAAGATATAGATTTCTTATCTTTTTTTCCCCCGACTTCTCAAGAAGTCAGAAATATCTAGTCGATATTATAGCAGACTGATTTTGGATTTCACCAATATTTATTCAGTCATTAGAACTCCTGTTAAGCTAACAGTCAGTTAAGTACATTTAATTTGTATTGGCTTAACAGGGCTGTTAAGCTAACGGGCTGTATATCACTGGCGAAACGGGTAGCCTCGGAGAGAAACGAAATGGTAAGTTTAAAAAAGTAATTTAACGCCGTTTTTTTTACCAGAAGAGATAAGATCCGAAATGCCAAGATCAGAGGAACAGTGAAAGTTGTAGAAATCAGAGGAACAGTGAAAGTTGCCGAAATCAGAGGAACAGTGAAAGTTGTCGAAATCAGAGGAACAGTGAAAGTTGTCGAAATCAGAGGAACAGTGAAAGTTGCCGAAGAAGGTACAAGAAAGAGGACTGCAAAGGTTTGGTATGTGGAAACAAAAGAGGAGGGATATGTGGAGAAAGTCGTGAGAGAAATGACAGTGATAGGAAAAAAAGTAAAAGAAGATCAAAGAAGAGGTGGATAGATTTGAGCGAGAAAGAAGTTGTTCCAAAAACAGCCCAAGATAGAAACCTACAGAGACCAAAACTAATAAATTTATGATTTGATTATATCTAATTATTTCAGGTGGGAGAATCAGTAGGTTATCACGTCAGACTACAACACATGTTCCCCAGACATAGGGGCCATATTCAGTTCATCACCACTGGAATACTACTGTCCCAGAGTAAAGAATAGTTGTTTTTTGTTATAGGTACCTATCTTACTGTGTGAGTACTTTTTATTGATTTCTTCTTTATTCCCCCCCCCTCTCTCTTTGTCCAGCTGTACAGCACCGAAAGATGCTCCTCCTTTCTGTCTCAACTGCCCGAGCCTCCCGATCCAGCCAGCATAACCAGCGCCGCCACAGAGCTCAAACTGATGGGCGTCTTCGATCAAGAGGAAAATCTGACACCCCTGGGGAAACGAATAGCTGCCATGCCCTGTCATCCGAAACTATCGAAAGCACTGGTAGAAAGCGTGATATACAAGTGAGTAGAATAGAATAAAATAGAATAGATCAATAAAAACTCGCGAAGAGGAGGTCCCTGGAGATGGTTTTCCGAGTGACCTGCCGATGGTTTTTATTTCAAAATTAAGTATTTATTTCAGAATGAAGTAATCATTTTCCTTCGACGTGGTGGTGATTCGAATTGGATTAATTACAGAATAGAATAGAAACTAATGGGTGTCTTTGATTAAGAGGAGAATCTAACACCCTTGGGGAAACGAATAGCTGCCATGCCTTGTCATCCGAAACTATCGAAAGCACTGGTAGACTTTCTATTACATTTCCGGAATACTTACTTGGAAGGATAAATAATCCCGAGCCGCCTACGGCGGCCAATTTTTGGTGGAAAATTACTCTCCCCTCTCCCCGATATGGTGATGTCATCAGAGCTGATGTATTTAAAGAAAACAAGGAAATTGGAACGACATCGAGAGGGAGCCGAGATACAGAGATAGAAATTGGTGGAGAGGCTTCGTACATCGACCCGTCCCATGATGGAACCATTATGGATTGATTTTGACATTGAATTTGACAATTTCCTCCTTTATTATTATTATTTTTTTTCCAAGGTTTGACAGAGGGAACTGTAACTGCTACGGTCTTATCGTCCCGAAATCGAAGAGAGAAGGAAGACAGGATAGGAGAAAGCCAGCCGCGCCCCTGTTCCAATTCTATTCGAGTAAGATAGACGAGACCAGGAACGAGAAGATGAGAGAAGAAGACGAGGAAGAGAAGAGAAGAAGATGAGAGAAGAAGACGAGGAAGAGAAGAGAAGAAGATGAGGAGGAGAAGAGAAGAAGATGAGAGAAGAAGACGAGAAAGAGAGGAGAAGAAGATGAGAGAAGAAGACGAGGAAGAGAAGAGAAGAAGATGAGGAGGAGAAGAGAAGAAGATGAGAGAAGAAGACGAGAAAGAGAGGAGAAGAAGATGAGAGAAGAAAACGAGGAAGAGAGGAGAAGAAGATGAGAGAAGAAGACGAGGAAGAGAGGAGAAGAAGATGAGAGAAGAAGACGAGGAAGAGAAGAGAAGAAGATGAGAGAAGAAGACGAGAAAGAGAGGAGAAGAAGATGAGAGAAGAAAACGAGGAAGAGAGGAGAAGAAGATGAGAGAAGAAGACGAGGAAGAATTTTCTTTTTTATTTTGCTTCCTCAGATGTGTTCTACCAATGGGTAACATCGTCACCATGCTATCTACCCCGGAAAGACCCCTCTTTGAAAACTCCATGCTAAACACCTCCAAAGAGATAATCCGAGATATCAAATCCAATCTATCGCGCTACAGTGACCATATAGCGAGCTCTAGGATACTGAACGACTGGGGTATTGGGTTTGAAGACAGGTTGGGTTCGAATCCCGCCCTGGGCAACCTTTCCGACTACTTGCACCAGAAGAACCTCAGACATTTGTATAGTAAGTATGTATACCGGTATCTTTTTTTTTTTTTTTTTTTTTTTTTTTAAAAATTTTCCTTTTTTTTTTTTTTAAAAAAAACCTCCGCGACTCTTCATTTTAGTTTATTATTATTAACAAGTTTCCATTTATTTTTGATCGATAAAAAACTCAGAACATACATTTTTTTTTATAAATGGTATACCCATCCGTATAAGCAGAGCTTGTGCCACGGATGGGGAGTCTGATCTTAAGATGTCCGACTGTAATGTCGAATAAAATAAAATTAGATGGATATAAACATTCTGGTGTGAACATCACACGACTTTCTTTATCCTATTGAATTATACTGAAAACCACCAAAAAGCGGTCAGAACACAACCAACCTTTGATTTTATCGATCTCCAATATCAATGAAAAGTACCTAATTTTTTGAAGGTTTTGATGGTTCTATTCCCCTCAAAACCTTCGAAAATTTCAAGTTGAATTTTACAACTTTTAAAAACAAATTCTCCCTGTTTTAACTACAGATTTGGATTTTTCACAACTCTTTCACTTAGGAATCGACCTATTTCGACCTATAACTACTTGGGAATAATTTTTTACCCAAATCCTGAAATTCATATCCTCTATTGAAGAATATACAGGATGGCACTGTCAAGATTGTTCTTTTTTTTCTTTTTCATTTCAGGCGTGAGAGATCAACTGATGAACACCCTGTATGCAAACAGACTTCTGGATGACAACACGGACTGGGCCGCTATAAATAAAGGTAACGTGAAACTACTTACTTAGACTGCCTAAGGCGGATTTCACATCTAGACTGCAACTTGTAGTATACGGCAGTTTTCATGTTGAGGGCTACATAGTCTTATGGGCAGGAGAAGAAAAAGAAGAAGAAGAAGATAATTACGGTAAGAGAAGAGGAGAAAGAGATAATGGAGAAGATAATTAAGGTAAGAGAAGAGGAGAAAGAGATAATTGGAGAAGAGTAAGAGAATAAAAGAGGGGAAAAAGAAGATGAAAGAAAACGAAAAGGAAATAACGCAAGAGAAATGAGATGATAAGGAATAAAGACAATGTGAAGGTTAATATAAGGAAAGTATGAAGATGAGAGAAGGAGAGGACGATATGATACGAAAAGAGGTGTAGAAAGAAAGAGAAGGAGAGAGTGAGAGAAAGATTAAGAAAGAGAGAAGTAGGGAGGGAGAGAGAGAGAGATCATCTTTATCTTTGTGATTTACGTTTAACCTTGTTACTTATGCAATATGTATTGTTTTTGTAAATATAGATATGTAGCGTTGTAGTAAAAAACTCTATAGTCTGACTGAGGGACTTAGTCTGGCTGAGGGACTATAAACAGAGAGTAGATCAGCGTCTAGCTAGGGGACCTAGTCTGGCTGAGGGACTATAAACAGAGAGTATTTCAGCGTCTAGCTAGGGGACCTAGTCTGGCTGAGGGACTATAAACAGAGAGTAGATCAGCGTTTAGCTAGGGGACCTAGTCTGGCTGAGGGACTATAAACAGAGAGTAGATCAGCGTCTAGCTAGGGGACCTAGTCTGGCTGAGGGACTATTTCTTCGCGGAGCACAGTTTGAGAACCACTGGACTACATCAATCGACGGCGTCGACAATGTATGGGCAGGTGGACTCAGCTTAAGGTAAATCTCTTGAAGACATCTTACCTCTGGCCTTCCAGTATTTCTTCATCAACGCATCCCCAATCACTTTGAAAGGTGGCAGAGTTCGCCAGCAAGTTTTCATCGTACAACTACCGGACACTCCGTGACACTTGCATTCCGTTTGCAGAAGCGTCTTCACCATCTGGATGAGAGGAGAAAAATTTGGTTCAGTAAATTTTCGAGCTAAATTGAGGAGCTGGGTGCAAAAAGGGAAATGTGGATTTTTTTGCCCTTTTTGCGTAAAAAGGTTTTTGAATAGAACGTGGTGCGCTCTATCTTCCAGCGTTTGAACTGCAGTGATAACTTTTTTTTTCGATGAGTTACAGCGTTTTTTGTAAACGTATGTACTTTTCAAGGATTTTGATGAAAAATTGAAAACTTTGAAGTTAATTATCTCAGTTTGATGATTTTCATTTATTTCCCTTTTTGTACCCAGCTCCTCAATTCCCTTTAGATTTTGTTAAGGGGGGGGGGGTTCCAAATTTTCGGATTCTGGTCTATGATAAAGGAGAAAAAATAAGTTCCAGGGGGGAGGACCGGTCCCCCCCCCACACGCCCCCCTCTCTAAATAAGGCCCTGCTAGTAGGTAATAAATAGTCACATATGAATTTTTTTAATCTATGTGATTTTTCGCGCCATATCCAATGGTGTAAATTTTCTGACTTACAGTAAAGAAGTTACGGGTTCGATACTCCCTTTTGTCAACGATTTTTTTCAGAACTGATCTATTGACAAGTCGTGTGATGTTCACGCCAGATTTTTCTTTCTTTTTCGCACTCACCTTCTCTACTTACTTAGACTGCCTAAGGTGTGATTTCACATCTAGACTGCAACTTGTAGTATACGGCAGTTTTCATGTTGAGGGCTACTCTTATGGGCCTGTTCACACTTAAACTTCAAGTTCAAGTGTGAACCGGCCCATAAGACTATGTAGCCCGCAACATGAAAACTGCCGTATACTACAAGTTGCAGTCTAGATGTGAATTCGCCTAAGACTGAAAAGTCGTACACAAAAATTCCACTCCGAGCTTTAAGCGTAGGGGCAAACAGCCCTAAAGGATGGGTTCAGCTTATACCCATTTAATTTTGAATAGAATATACCTTGTTAATACTGCCAGAATGAGACTACAAAGTCCTTTTACTCCCGCAGTCTAGACAAGGTCTTATGTATTTGGTACAACATTTTTAAAATCGTGCTCTACAGCTAGCTTCTGTTCTCTGTTTAATGTCCCTTGCCAGACAGACATTCCCCTAGTCTTCAAAATAATGATTGTTTTATGTCCATTTTTAGGGAACAGGGCCCTCATTCAAACCCATAACATAAACAAGATGTCTCATGTAGATGAGTGGGTGAGGGGCGTTCTGTATTCCGGACTGCAAAATCTGATAGTAGCCCGCGAGTTCCGCGGTAAACGACGTCTGTGTACCGAGTAAGTATACCCGGGTTCGAATCTTATATCAGATTTTAATCTTCATTTTAGACTAATAGGGACATAATTCGGGTAGCTTGTCCCCGAATGAAGGGTAATAAACTTTAAGTTTAAGTATGTTGGCACACTCTAATAAATATAAATAAAATAAATAATGATTACTATTATGGTATTATGTCCATTTTCAGGGAACAGGGCCCTCATTCAAACCCATAACATAAACAAAATGTCTCATGTAGATGAGTGGGTGAGGGGCGTTCTGTATTCCGGACTGCAGAATCTGATAGTAGCCCGCGAGTTCCGCGGTAAACGACGTCTGTGTACCGAGTAAGTAGACCCGGGTTCGAATCTTATATCAGATTTTAATCTTCATTTTAGACTAATAGGGACATAATTCGGGTAGCTTGTCCCCGAATGAAGGGTAAAAGTTTCGTCAGTATATTAACCTTAGCAATTAAAAACGAAGTTATAAAAATATGGTGTGAACATCACACAACTTTCCTTATCCTACTGAATGATCCTTATTTGGGTGTTCTTCTACCCTAACTTTTACAATATTTCTAACCGTATAGTCGGTATAGCTGAAAACCGCCAGGGTTCGATTCCCGCCCGGGGTGGATTTTATCCTAAACGGATAATGTTTGTTCTCGGAACGGCTCGCCCCTGTCCTGGCTTCCCAATCTCTTCACTTTCGAAACAATAAGAGCTTAGCAGTTACAATTCCGTCTATCAAACCTCCTCCTTCTTCTTCTTCTTCTTCTTCTTCTTCTTCTTCTTCTTCTTCTTCTTCTCCTTCTTCTTCTTCTCCTTCTTCTTCTTCTCCTCCTCTTCTCCTTCTTCTTCTCCTTCTTCTTCTTCTTCTTCTCCTTCTTCTCCTCCTTCTTCTCCTCCTTCTTCTCCTCCTTCTTCTTCTTCTCCTCCTTCTAGGAATGAATATAACTAGGTACCTACCTATTCACACATTGTAAATTATGTTTTACTAGAAATCAGTTTAGGCTGTATGAGGTAATTATATTGAGAATTATATTGTAAATCTTTAGAGGTTGGGTGCCGAATAGCTTAAAAAAACAAAAAATCTGAAAATACATAGATATACCTATGTAGTTATTTACCTGATATGAATAGTAATTGTAAACCATAACCTAGATGAAGGAGAAAAATCCATCTCCATAGAAGTTAGGATTAGCTTAGGGGATGTATGCATTGTATTTATAAAATTTAATAAAATAAAGCAGAAATTTTCATATTCATATTCATATTCTCCTTCTTCTCCTTCTTCTTCTTTTGCTTAGTCTTTTCCCACTTAAGTGGGGTCGACAACTCAAGTGGGGTCTATCAAACCTCTTTAAATAATAATAATTTGAATTTGTATTATTATTGGAATTTTGTGTCCCCTTCAGGCAAGGGCAAACGTGTACCATCGTCAAGGAGAGCGTCAACTCGGGCCTGAAAGTAGCGACCCTGCCGCTCCTCACCTACTATGACGCTACCACGTCGCTCCAGAGACGCTTAACGTCGATACGAGACGCTAGCGTTATATCGCCGCTCAGTTTGTTGCTAGGAAGCTCCTACCCTGAATGCGGCCCTGGAAGAAAACTTGGAAGACACTAGTTCTTCCTATCACAACAACCTTTGTTTTGTTCTGAGAAACTACCGGGATGAAAATTATTAATTTAATTTTTTTTTTTTTTAAGAGGTTTGACAGAGGGAACTGTAACTGCTATGGTCTTATCGTCCTGAAATCGAAGAGAGAAGGAAGACAGGATAGGGGAAAGCCAGCCGTTCCGAGAACGAACATTATCCCATCAGGATAAAATCCGCCCCGGGCGGGAATCGAACCCGCGGCCTAGCGCTTACAAGGCAGACGCGCTACCAACTAAGCTAACTAGGCTGGCTTATTAATTTAAAACCCTAAATTTCACCAATCTTTCAATGGTAAACTTCGGATTTGTCTCCTCACAGTCTCAACTCAAACGCCCATATTCCATTCTGTTGCCCCCAAATTTTCGGCCCAAACTCACCTCTATGGCCGAGTGGTCAAGAGCACTGACTCTCAACCTGGAGGTGCTTGGTTCAAATCCCGGCCAGGGTGGAAATTTTCTGACTGAACTTTTCAGTTCTTGGATAATAATAATAATAATAATAATAATAATGAGCGTATACACCACCAAAGACCAAAGTACCTACCCTCCGTAAAATACATAGATCAGTTTTATTACTTTTATTTTTATTCATTTATTCGAATAAATTACCTAAAATGTCCATAAATTAGGGAAAGAGAAAATAAATTAAGAAAGAGGAACAATAAATAAAATAAATTAAGACAGATCTAACACCTTAATCTCAATCAAACAATCGTAAATTGGACATCTAAGTCTAACACCTTAATGTCGATTAAACGTAAAATTTATTGTAGAATAAACGATAGATTAGACTTGATTTAGAGTATTTTAGAAGGTCTAAATCCAGTTACTTTTTAATTTAAGTCTCCGAACAAATTAAGAAATAAATCCTTTTTAGCTTTTTACTATCTTCAAATTCAATTCAATTCTTCTTAAGCTCTATCATTTGATTATTACACTTACTTTAGTAGACTTTACTTGTCTATAGTATAACTTTCTTAGGTTGATAATTTTAGGACCTATAAATTGTCAAAATACAGGAGTCAGGAGTTTTTTAAAGAGGTTTGATAGAGGGACGTGTAAATGCCAGGGTCTTATCGTCCCGAAATCGAAGAGGGAAGAAAGACAGGATAGGAGAAAGCCAGCCTTTCCGAAATCGAACCTTATCTGTTTAGGATAAACTTCGCCGCGGGCGGGAATCGAACCCGCGACCTAGCGCTTACAAAGATGCGATACCCTCCAAGGTAACCAGGCTGACTAATGCAAGCCTTATCTTCCTATTTCGTATGGACTGTAGCTAAGTACCTTATATTAAATCATGTAGGTAACGTTTTTCGTTTTTATTACTCACCTTCCGACCCGCCTTGTTATTATGCAAGTTCATCAGACTGCGCGCGTCGCCCTCGATTTCCCGCGAGTCCAGAAACTGGCGGGCGTACCGCATCGCAAACCCAATGTCCACGCTACAGCCACCCCACTTCCAATTGCTGGCGGGCTCGAGCTCCCCTGCCCCGCCGATGGAACTCGGCTCTCCGCTTGAGCGGTGTCTCCAATTGCTCGCCGGGTCAGAGCTCCCCGCCCCGCCACTTCGGTGTCTCTGCCGGTGACGCGGGCGATAGATCTCGCACCCGCAGTTGGAGATGTTGCCGCGGGAACAGGCGGAGGTGATGGCGTAGGTGACCCCCGCGGAGGTTATCGCGTAGGTGAACGCGGCTTCGCGTGACCCTGTGGACAGAAGAGTGGAAGGAAAATCTTTAAGTATTTTAAGTATACGAGTAAAAACGAGATCCAGCCAGTCTAGTTAGCTTGAACGGCGGAAGGCAAAAACGGCGTGCACAGAAAGAGGCGTTGGCTCGGCAGTAAACCGAGTCAACAAAGCACTGGCGGTAGAATGAGAAATGGCGATGACCAGGCTTGCCTGGTTCAAGAATTCCCAATAGAAAGTCGGCCACAAAGGAATATTAGATCATAGGATCAACAAAGTGGGGCTTTAGAAAAGAAATCAATTAAAAAAGAAAGAATTGACAATAAAGAAAAAGAAGAAGAAATTTTGATAGCTTTATTGGTTTATTGTTCAGCTATAAGCCGAATGGAACCGATTCAGGGCCGTTAGCCCAGTGGTAACGCGCTTGCTTACCATGCAGAAGGTCCCGGGTTCATTCACAGACGAGTCTAATGTCAGTTGTCTCATTGCTACGAATTAAAAACTGCGCGGACGTAAAACACTCATCTTGAGAGGGAAAAAAAGGTCTGGCTGGGGGACCTTATAAATGTCGGTCTGGTTGGGGGACCTTAAACAGAAAGCTACCAAGTTCTTGCTGTGGGACTATAAATTAGGGATCAGAGGAGCCAAACCATAACCAATTAGTTAGAGGTTACAAAGGGTTTATCATGGAAAACCACAGGTTTGGGAAGGGCCACGTAATCTTGGCTAGAATGCTAGAGACCATCAACCCCCTTCGGTGCTACAACAACAACAAAAAATTCACAAAAACCAACAAACAAAACTTGTGAACGCCCCTGTCACCAGACAAATCAAATAATAAACCAAAAACCACCTCGTAAACCAAATAGAACAGGCGTGTAATTATTCAATCCACTTTAGAGCGGTGATCTATGGGGATATATTGGAAAGTAATAAATTCGGTCCTAATTTATTTGGTGTTACAGGGTGTTCTCCTATCCTTTCCTTCTCATTATTTCGGGACGATAAAACCTCCGTTATTACTTGTACAGTTTCCTCTATCAAACCTCTATAAAATCTTCTTCTTTTTCTTTGCCTTTTCCTATGTTTAGACATGGTCGGCGTTTTTCGTCAGCTCTCAATCAGCCCTAAGGTGATCACTTTTGGACTGACATTTGATTTTTTCTACAGAATTTTATGGGTGGATGCCCTTCGCACTCAACCTTTGCTCTTTTAATTTTGGGACGATAAGACCTCCGCTGTTACAGTTCCCTCTATCAAACTTAAATGCAATTCCCGGGCAAGAATCGAACTCGCGAATTCAGAACTACCTTCATTCCTTCAGTTAAGGTGGCGTTCCGATCCTAGCTGCCTGGTCGCGCCATAGAGGCAGCATTCCAATCATCGCGACCGAGTCGAACGACTTCCATTACAAAATTCCAGTCGAACAAATTATTACAAAAATACCTTGAAGTAATGCGAAAGCGGTTCCAAAAGGTGCATTTTTTCTTTCTCTTTTACCATGCCATTCAGTGGCCCCCAAGGCCTCGATTAAACTCACCTCGGGACGTCCGGTTACAATGTCGGCCGGCCGTGCCCAGCGATCCCAAGCTCAAATCCCGCTCACAATAGTTCGGACTCGACTCTAGGTACACCAGTTCGGCCCTGCGTGGCCTCTGGAGGCCGGTAGAACGGCCGGATCGCTTCCGGAGGGCCAGTGTGAGAACGGGCTTAGGGGAGGAGAGGGAGAGGGACTGGAGGGAGGAGGAGGAGGGTTTGAGAGATCGGGAGGACAGAGAGGGAGAGGGGAGGGTGATGGCGGAGACTCCTGTAGAGGGGGGGGGAGAAAATGTTATAAATTAGAATTAGAAAAAAAAAATTGAAAAAAAAAATATTCTAAATTAGAATAGAATGGAATATACCCTGTTCATAGAATAGAATAGAATATACCTTGTTTATCCTGCCCGAATAGGACTGAAAAGTCCCTTTACCCCAGCAGTCTAAACAAGGTCTCGTTACCAATATTGGTAGTTTTGACATCTCCACTAATATTGGGAGTTTTGACATCTCCACTAATATTGGGAGTTTTGACATCTCCACTAATATTGGGAGTTTTGACATCTCTACTAATATTGGGAGTTTTGACATCTCCACTAATATTCGGAGTTTTGACATCTCTACCAACATTGGTGGTTTTGACATCTCCACTAATATTGGTAGTTTTGACATCTCCACTAATATTGGGAGTTTTGACATCTCCACCAATATTGGTAGTTTTGACATCTCCACTAATATTCGGAGTTTTGGCATCTTTACCAACATTGGTAGTTTTGACATCTCCACTAATATTGGGAGTTTTGACATCTCCACCAACATTGGTAGTTTTGACATCTCCACTAATATCGAGAGTTGTGACATCTTTTAGGTTAAATTTTGTTTCCGTATAATAATAATAATAATAATAATAATAGTGCTTATTTATACTGCTTGCATAGGACTGAAAAGTCCCTTTACTCCAGCAGTAGGCTACTATAACAATTCATTAAAAAGACCTTGCTTAACTTTAAAAAAAAAAGGAAATGTAAATTAATAGGTGATAAATGTGATAATAGACTGCCAGAATGAGACTGAAAAATCCTTTAACCACAGCAGTCTAAACAAGGTCTCGTGTATTTTATGGGTTTAAGAACATAATACATAATGTTACATCAAAAGACCTAATTTAATCAATATTAATCATCATAATAGCCGTTCCGAGAACGAATCTTATCCGTTCAGGATAAAATCCGCGCCGGGCGGGAATCGAACCTGTGGCCTAGCACCTACAAGGCAGACTCGCTACCAACCAAGCTAACTAGGCTCGCAAAGAGGTGAATCTATATTATCGATCCATCGACTATATCAGTGGTTCTCAAACTTTTTTTTGGCCGCGGAGCACCAAGCAACTGCTGTAAACTCTACGGAGCACCCCCCCCCCCCCCCCCTTTAGATGGTTAAGTATACAGGAAATTTTACTTGCCTAGTTTATTAAGCACGGAATTGCTTTTGATAAAGGGAACTGTAACAACGAAGGTCTCATCGTCCCGAAAGAGAGAAGGAGGACAGGATAAGAGAAAGCCAACCGTTCCGAGAACGAACCTTATCGGTTTAGGATAAAATCCTCCCCGGGTGGGAATCGAACCCTAGCGCTTATAAGGCAGGTCCCTTACCGTCTTGCTCTGGTTGAATATAAAATATCACTCATAAAACATAAATTTAACATCTTAGGGCCTCGATATATTTGGGTTATCATTATGGGAAAACTATTGGGGAGCAAAAAATCATATTTTTCTCAGTAAAAATATATTCTCGGTCACAGAAAGAACCTCCCTGGGGCACCTTAACCATCCTGCACTAGTTGAACGGAAGAATATATCATTCATAAACCATGTTTAATATCTTCAGGTAAGGAAATCTGTTATTTTTTCCAATAATAATTTTTCCCCCATATATAGTCTCGGTCAAAAAGAACCTCCCTGAGGTCACCCTTACCATCCGGGACTAGCTGAATGGAAGATATCACTCATAAAACATGTTTAATATCTCCGGGTCTCTCGGTACACCCCCTCATAATTCACCTCAAACCACGCCCCTCGTAATTATTATCTTACGAGTCTGCTTATTATACCTCTTATTATTATTATTTTAGGTTTTTTTTTTCTTTTTCTTTATTAGCTGAATTCCTTTTTTTAAGTTGGTTTTTAACTTAAAGGATGTGAATTTTGTTTATTTTTTCGTTCACTTAAAGTCGTGATGGCGGGTTTTATTAGAAGGGTTCATAATAACAGTGCTTATTTATACTGCTCAAACAGCTCAAATAAGAATAAATACACCCTTTAACCCAGCAGTAGGCTACTAGTTGTGGTCAAATTCTCAAACAATGTTGAGGGTAGAATAGATAGAATATACTATGTTTATCCTGCGCGAAATTTCGGAATCCTGCCAAAAAAAAAAGTAAAATTCCATACCTTAGCCGAACTTGATCCCACGCTCTCCTGTTTACCACCCTTCTCCTGTTAACCATTCATAGACTGAATAACTAAAAGCTTCAGGTTCATGTTTGTAAAAAGAAGACAAAAAGTGTGTCCAGATCAGTGTGACAGCAAAAAAAAGGCATTGTTGCCAAACATGTCACATGTGCAATGGTAGAGAATCTTTAAAAGGGGAAGGTATATTGCACAGTGCTTCCTCCGACAGTGGCAGTTCCCTCTGTCAAACCTCTTAAAAAAAATATATCAATAACCTTTTTAACTTCTAAGAGTTAAACTTTTAAGCTATTTTATTTTAAACACCCATGACGCTGAATATGTTAGGCCAGCCACTCACTATTATCAGGTGCAGGTAGACCTGACAGACGGACCTTTTCAGCCGTGCCTGTCAGGTCTACCTGATAGTGTGTGTGCTCATCTGCTGATCAGGTATTAGGTAAACCTGACAGGCGGACCTGATCAGGTCTGCCTGATAGTGAGTGGCTACCCTTAACATGTTTATTGGCACTTTTGATAATCGGCGCAACTACATTCCGCTCGTAATTAGGGCCGAGGATTATTTATCGATCCAGTTCAGTCATTAAGGGGAGCCAGGTGGTCAGTGGGTATGACTACTTATACTTATGACTATTATTACTATCATCTGATAAGGAGGGCGGGATAAGAGATTTATCACTGGAATTATTGCAACTCAGCGCGAATTATAGGGCGTTATAGGGTGTCCATAAGAAATTGTCTTCACCCGATTAGACCTTCGAGGGGCCGGAGGGGCCCTTTTTAAAGAGAATTTAACAGAGTTAACTGAATCACTAGTTAAAAATTCGAATTGCCAGTCTATTTAGCTTGGAGGGTAGTTTGCCTTCTGAGCTCTAGGTCGCGGTTTCGATTCTCGCCCGGGGCAAATTTTATCCTGAACATAATAATGATCGTTCCCGGAACGGCTGGCTTTCTTCTATACTGTCCTTCTCTTTTTCCTTTCGGGACGGATTTTTTTAAGCCCAAAGGAGTAGATTAATTAGTTTTGTAGGTACAAGGTACACACCTGACCACATACGTACGTACCTATTCAGTCTTTCAAAAGTATGAAGTGCATTGAAAAAACACGAAGAAATATTTGTAAAACAATTAAAAATCAATTATCCCAAGTTAGATTTATAGTTCTGTTCGTAATAAAAGCACTGTACAAGTTGAAGAATGAGACTTTACGCTTGCATACAGGGTGGTCAGTTGGTATTCAATTATCCAAGACCATCACACTAGGTTGATTTTTTAAAAAAAGTTTGTGAGCAGAAATGTTTTTCCCCGATTGGGTGTTTAACCTGGCTTAATTTTATGATTTGTCTCGCTGGAGGACGTAAAACTGAGACAAAACCAGCCCTGTCAAGCCACAGACAATAACACTGGCTCTTTTGAGGGTACCTGAATGGGACTATGGTCAAGTCCGTCTCAGGAAGTAGGGTACAACGACATAATTATGTACCTGAATATCCCTCATCAGACCCCTACGATTTAGGGGCCCTGAACTAACTCTCTGGCCTTGATGACACCTCTTGGTATCCTCTCAATGGGATAGTATATGGACTCACAGCTTTTCTCTAGAATAAACCCGAGTATGCGGACTCTTTAGAGGTGCTGCAGGTAAATTTTGGAGAAACTGGGGAGGTTGAAATATACCAGTGAGGGTACTTCTAGGTTACATCAAGGCCTTGGGATAGCAGACCTATCAAACCCCTCATTAGACCCCTTCAGTTCGGGGGCCCCAAGCTAGCTCTGACCTAGGCACCTTTTGGTATCCTCTTAATGGGATAGTATATGGAATCACAGCATTTCTCTGGAATAAACCTGAGTATGCGGACTCTTCAGAGGTGCTGCAGGTGAATTTTAGAGAAACTGGGGAGGTTGAAATATACCAGTGAGGGTACTTCTAGGTTACATCAAGGCCTTGGGATAACAGACCTATCAAACCCCTCATTAGACCCCTTCAGTTCGGCGGCCCCAAGCTAGCTCTCTGGCCTAGGCACCTTTTGGTATCCTCTTAATGGGATAGTATATGGAATCACAGCATTTCTCTGGAATAAACCTGAGTATGCGGACTCTTCAGAGGTGCTGCAGGTGAATTTTAGAGAAACTGGGGAGGTTGAAATATACCAGTGAGGGTACTTCTAGGTTACATCAAGGCCTTGGGATAACAGACCTATCAAACCCCTCATTAGACCCCTTCAGTTCAGGGGCCCCAAG
>NW_007377731.1:54949-69559 GCF_000475195.1 Diaphorina citri
ATCCGCCCCGGGCGGGAATCGAACCCGCGGCCTAGCGCTTACAAGGCAGACGCACTACCAACTAAGCTAACTAGGCTGGCTAAGGTTATTGAAATATGGAGATTGATTGCAAAGAAGGCACCAAGTAATGTGATACTTATTCACAAAAATGTGAAAAACTGTAAAAAAAAAAAAACAGTTGGATACAAGGTCTTATCGTCCCGAAAGCGAAGAGAGAAGGACAGGATAGAAAGCCAGCCGTTCCGAGAACGAATCATGTCTGTTTGGCATTTAGGATAAAGTTCGCCCCGAGCAGGAATCGAACATATCGGCGCAGTTGGAACCCCGCCCTAATTACTTACAAGTTAAAGTGAGCGAGTGATAATTACTTTGCGATAAATTCACAGACCGAGGAAAAGGCTTAATTACTTGGTAATAAAAATAAAATCTATGCACTATGAACCTAATACCTCTCTACTATTAAGTTGCCTTTAAAAATAAAATCTATGCACCTACCTCTCTACACGAACCTTATCTGTTCAAAGTCCGCCCCAGGCGAATTATCAGCTAAATCTCCTTTAGGGGTGAGTTTTTTTTTTAACTTTAGCTCCCCTGGCAATGAATCTTAAAATTAGATTGTCAGAGCTTTAGAGAAGCAGAGCATAAGGAAATATCTCAGCTCTAGAACAGTAAGAAGAGCTGAAATAAAGACTAGAATGACTAGCCTTAGGTCAGTGGCGGCTTCGTGCAAGGGTTGTATTTTCACGCCGGAGGCCCCGGGTTCCATTCCCGGCGGGGTCGAAGTTTTTCAGCCCTGTGCTTGGAGTTCGGGGTGCACTCAGCCTCGTGGGAACAATTGAGTAGCTACTTTAATCGAGTAGCGACCAGTGGCGACATTATCAGTGTGAAACTGTGAATTGATAATAGCAGATGAGAATTGATAGTAAAGGAGACACTCATAGTAATCCTGTGATACAAACAAAAGTTGTGAAGAAGCTCTCTGCAGTCTCTGCTTTACCACAAAGATTTATGATTTGAATTTTCATCGGTTTCCTTTTAAAACTGAACCCTTGTTCTTTGATGGTTGGGGATGCGCCATCTTGGATTTTCATTGGTTGAGTTGAGGCGCTACCACGCCACCTAGTGGTCACGTCATCTCTTTGAAGTTGAGGAAGCAAAATTTGGTCTCCAGGTTCTGTTTAGAGGGAGCTGTGTGCTATGCCACATGTCCTGGTCGGAGCTTCACATCTCAGTCATTTGTTATCTCGCAGAGTTCATCTTGATATAAGAATTCTGCATTTGGATAAAACTAGAGACTGGAGATCTCTGATGGTAAGAAAAACCGTATTAGCGTGTTTGCGTGTGTATGTTTGTGTGTCCGACCCTGAGATCTGTGTTCCCAGCTTCCTCTCCTACCTATAACATCTAGGTAGGTACTCCTAATATAACTATAACATCTACTCGTAACTAATATTTTAATTCACTCCCATCTCGGTCTGAAATTGTGAATTTGTCTCTCTATAGCAAAATTCATACACCCATCATTTAAGTTTTCATTGAATAGTTTTCACTATACCTAAGGTAGGTGCAAAGGTTGCGCTTTACGACAAACCGTTCTTGAGATATTTTGTTCACAACCTTTTCAACATTTTCCACGAAATGAAAAAAAAATCTGGTGTGAACATCACACGACTTTCTATTACATTAAGTCGGACGGTTCTAAAAGTTTCACCATTCGATTCCGCGTGAAAAATCAAGGGCTTCTCACATAAAAAGAAAAACTTTTCGACTAGGGATCACTGCATTTAAACAATCGTACGTAGTAGGCAATAGTTCTAAACAAAAATGGACGCTCTTGGAGGGTTTCAGCAGTCATTATATAAAATGGACATTATATATAAAATGGACGCGGCACACAAGGGATCAAGAAGAGACCGCCCTAACATAATAATAACTTTTTTGGTATACGGTATAAAAACGGTACCTCGTCTCTTTTCCAGGCACCCCGTAGTACCTCGTACTCGGTTCTGCGGTTAAAGCTGAAAGCAGAGCTGCTGATAGTATTGATTTGAAGACAAGTGAGGAAAGAGTGTGCCCGCGGCAAAACAGAATTAAATCATACGCTAACCAGGCGGGAGAGGTTCTCAAAATTTTGAAAAAATCAAAAATCTACCTACTACAAAAAAATCGACTCCATCGGGAATCGAACCCGGGGCCTTTGGTATGCCCACTAGGCCACTTGGGTTGCCCGGCAGAGAAATAATAATAATAGTGCTTATTTATACGGCTCACATAGGACTGAAAAGTCCCTTTACTCCAGCAGTAGGCTACTACTATTATTGTGGGTTTATCTTTTCTTTATTCTGCCATCACCATTCGGCTACAGATGGAGCCGCTACAACAACATTGCCTATATTGTGACCAAATTATATTGAGGAGGAAATTTCCATACCTCAACTGGGATTGAACCCAAGCCCTCCTGTTTACCAGGCGAACATCTTGACCACTACACCGCGGTTTTTTGTGTGAGCAATGTGAGCATGTGTACCTGATGGTCAAGATCTTTAACCCATCAAATATACGAGACCTTGTTTAGACTGCTGGGGTAAAGAGACTTTTCAGTCCTATTCGGGCAGGATAAACAAAGCACTTTTCGTGTGAGCATGTGTACCTGATGGTCAAGATCTTTAACTCATCAAAAATACGAGACCTTGTTCAGACTGCTGGGGTAAAGGGGCTTTTCAGTCCTATTCGGGCAGGATAAACAAAGTATATTCTATTCTATTCTAATGAGATTGAACCCACGCCCTCCGGTATCCTAGCCCGAGTGTGTTACCCACTACACCACCGAGGCAGGGTTGGGAACGGCTGAGCTTGAGGGAGTTCAACCACAAACATGCACAGCACACATGTAAAGCGTTTTCAGAAGATGATGTGGTTGCCCTCAGCCCCAGGCTATAGGAGCTCGCTGATTTACACATGCCAAACTTTTATAGGGGAACGGAGCCCAATGTGGGTCGAAGGAACTTTGTGGTCACCATATGCCAAACATGCATAGAGGAACGTTATACCAAAACTACAGGGGAAATTACGATAATCTTGGGGAGCTCGCTGATTTACACATGCCAAACTTTTATAGGGGAACGGAGCCCAATGTAGGTCGCAGGAACTTTGTGGTCACCATATGCCAAACATGCATAGAGGAACGTTATACCAAAACTACAGGGGAAATTACGATAATCTTGGTCATACAAAGAAAGGCTTTGTGGTTCCACAAAAAACGTAATTTACACCAGCCAAATTTCATAGAGAGAAGAAGCCAAAAGTAGGTCAAGGGATGACAGGACTACAGTTGGAATTTAAATTTTGCATTATTATTTTGATTAAGTTTACTTGATCATACATGATTTCAAACTTTCACATTATTAATGAAGACAAGATAGATCAATCTAAATTTAAAAGTTTAACAAAAATTGAGCTCAGATTGTAGTCCTGGAAATTAGTAAATTAAACTAATGGCTAAAAAATAAATAAAATTAATATTCAAGCTCCTATTCCGTGTCACTGATTGAAACAACCTAATTTACCTAATTGATCTCTTAATAACATCATATAACATCACATATCTGTCTGTGGAACTTTATACATATGAAGTCGGATTAGAATGTTTTTTACTATCTCGGATCTACTAATCTCTCAATCTTTGATTAGTAATCAGTAGATAATTCTAGTTTTTGTCTAGAGAGGTTTGACAGAGGGAACAGTAACATTGGAGGTCTTATCGTCCCGACAGCGAAGAGAAGAGGACAGGATAGGAGAAAGCCAGCCGTTCCGAGAACGAACCTTATCTGTTGAAGACAAAATCCGTCCCTGGCGGAAATCGAACCCGCGACCTATTTGGCGTAAAGGGTGTTTTCAGTAATATTCGAGCAGTATTACCTACTCTTAATTTCAGAGAGAAAGAAAGAAAGAAAGAGAGAGAGAGAGAGAGAGAGAGAGAGAGATAGAGAAAGATAGAGAAAGAGAGAGAAATCACTTAATCCGATTTGGGCCTTCTATATTTAAACCATTTTTTCAGTTAGTAGGTAGTAGGTAGGTTAATAGGCATTTGTCATTCTTAAAATGCTGAAATCTCAGCAGGAGCCGAAATTGGGCTCTCTGGAGAGAGAGAGAGAGAGAGAGAGAGAGAGAGAGAGAGAGAGAGAGAAAATCTAGAATATTATTTATAAATAGCTTCGACATTAAAGTGTTAAAAAACAAATAAAATTAATATTCATGCTTCTATTTCGTGTCACTGATTGAAACAACCTAATTTACCTAATTGATCTCTTAATAACATCATATAACATCACATAGGTATCTGTCTGTGGAACTTTATACATATGAAGTCGGATTAGAATGTTTTTTACTATCTTGGATCTACTAATCTCTCAATCTTTGATTAGTAATCAGTAGATAATTCTAGTTTTTGTTTAGAGAGGTTTGACAGAGGGAACTGTAACATTGGAGGGCTTATCGAAATCGAAGAGAGAAAAGGACAGGATAGGAGAAAGCCAGCCGTTCCGAGAACGAACCTTATCTGTTGAAGACAAAATCCGTCCCTGGCGGAAATCGAACCCGCGACCTATTTGGCGTAAAGGGTGTTTTCAGTAATATTCGAGCAGTATTACCTACTCTTAATATTTCAGAGAGAAAGAAAGAGAGAGATAGAGATAGAGAGAAATCACTTAATCCGATTTGGGCCTTCTATATTTAAGCCATTTTTTCAGTAGCCCAATACAAACTAGGTAGGTTAAATAGGCATTTGTCATTCTTAAAATGCAGAAATCTCAGCAGGAGCCGAAACTGGGCTTTCTAAAGAGAGAGAGAGAGACTTTACATAGTAGGTATCTATACTCAGATTATAGAGCCTTAAAAAAAGGTAAGCTTTATTTTTTAGAATAGCATAGAATAGAATACAGACCTTGTTTATACTGCCAGAAATGCCAGATTGAACCGAAATTTTTACTGCCTAGTTAGTCATTAAAGTTATTTTTTGTTTACTTAAAATTAAAACCAAGACCTGGCAGGTATCTTTAGTGCTCTATAACCCTCTGTATAAGTATAAGTAGTACTTTATTTGGACTATTTTAGACTGTCAGCTTAGAACAAGTTGTTCCATTATCCTAACAGTTTATGTACCTTCGGCACTGTTTTCAAGTTATGATCCTCGCTTTGGTTTTCTCACCAAAGCTGCCCGAAGTATTTATGCATGGACCATTGCGTCTTCACTGCATTTCAAATAAGATGAGAGAATAGTATTGTCATTTTCTCGAGTTAAAATCAGTGGTGCGTCGTGAGATTTTTAAAAGGGGAAGCACTGGTTGCCTTCCTCTCTACGGTTTATGAGTTCCACCCCTGCTTTGTCACAAAAGCTGCTGTACAGTGATTTGCAAAATAAACAACAGATAGATAGATACCTATTACCTAAACATAACCCATAAAATCCGAGCTTTTTTTCCATTGGATCTTGCTGAATTTTAACCGCTTCTAACTCCGGACCGGTACTGCGGAACTATATCATATAATATTGAAAATAGTAGGAAATTTTGTGTTCTAACTAATAGACAAATCCCCGATGCACTCTGACATAGAGCGACTGAGATTTTAGCGAAAAAGAGAGATCAAGTTTAATATAGGCCTCGGCTTTCATGGGTTAATGGTTTACAGCTTTCCCCATTGAAATTCTCACCCCGCGCCACTGTCACGGGAGTATTGTCATTTTCTTCTCGCCAGAACCATCTCATTGTGACTGCGCATTGTCAACTAGAGGCATCTGGTGTGACTGCGCATTCGATGCGCAAATTATCGTCCCGATCCGCGAATAATGGGCGATAAATTTTGTTTCAACGAGAGCTATTCTGTACAGGGTGCTCGGAGGGTTCCGATCCAACCCGATTCGAGCCGATTTCCATCAGAAAGTCCGTCATAAATAAGGAAAAATGGCCAGCCTAGTTACCATGGAAGGTAGAGCGCCTGCATTGTAAGCGCTAAGCCACGGGTTCGATTAACGCCCGGGGAGAACTTCATCCTTAACAGGTGAGGTTCGTTCTCGGAACGGCTGACTTTCTCCTATCCTGTCCTCCTTTTCTCTTCGATTTCGGGACGATAAGACGATGACGATATCAAACCTCTAGAAAAAAAACTTTGTCAGTGGCTATGGCAGGTTTAATGAATGCATCAAGCATCACTTCTTGTCGGATCACTGAAATGGCTTTGAACCAGGAAAAGTTCAGTTCTGTAGATGCCCGATCACTTTCCGGTCACCCTGTACTATTATGTGCATAAGAAGGCATTCTTTGGTTTACATTTTACATTTGTATCAATGGACAGTTTGACAAGCTTAAGGGCCATCCTTAACACTTCTCTCCATTCTCGGTCCTCAATATCCCATGAGAGCCGAGGCCTACATTAAAGTCAGACCAAACTTGACCAAACCCTTCTCACTTTTTCGCTAATATCTCAGTCACTCCACGTCAGAGTGCATCGGGGATTTGTCTATTAGTTAGAAAACAAAATTTCCTACTATTTTCACTATTATATGATATAGTTACGCAGTACCGGTCCGGAGTTAGAAGCGGTTGAATTTCAGCAAGATCTAACGAAAAAAAAAGTTCGCCTCTCATGGGTTAACAGTTTGTATCAATGGACACTTTGACAAGCTTAAGGGCCATTCTTAACACTTCTCTCGTATTCTTGTTCCTCAAATACGTTTGATCGTATGTAGGTATGTCTATGCGCTTATACTGTTTGTAGTTATGTACGTATGTATACTAGGAATTATGTACGTAGTTATGTACGTATGTATAATTATGTACGTAGTTATGTGCGTATGTATACTAGGAATTCCGCAATGATTCTGCGTCAGTAGGAATGCTTACTACCTTACTAGAAACTACCTTACTAAACAAATAGCAAAGGTTGAGTGTGAAAGGCTTCCCACTCGTAAAATTTGTAGCCAAAACCAAATGTCAGCCCGAAGCAATCGCCCTAGTTAGGGCTGATTTTCGACAGTTATGTGTGTACGAAATTTCAGCAAGATCCAACGAGAAAAAAGTTCGGCTCTCATGGGTTAACAGTTTGTATCAATGGACACTTTGACAAGCTTAAGGGCCATCCTTAACACTTCTCTCGTATTCTTGTTCCTCAAGTACGTTTGTTCGTATGTATCTCTATGTATTTATACTAGTTGTAGTTATGTACGTATGTATACTAGGAATTCCGCAATGATTCTGCGTCAGTAGAAATGCTTACTACCTTACTAGAAACTACCTTACTAAACAAATAGCAAAGGTTGAGTGTGAAAGGCTTCCACTCGTAAAATTTGTAGCCAAAACCAAATGTCAGCCCAAAGCAATCGCCCTAGTTTTAGGGCTGATTTTCGACAGTTAGGTATGTGTGTACGCAATTTTTGTAGGGATTTCATCAACGACTTGAAATCGAGGAGCTGGGTGCAAAAAGGGGAATAAATGAAAATCATCAAACTGAGATATTTAACTTTAAAGTTTTCAATTTTTCATCTAAATCCTTGAAAAGTATGTTTAAAAAAACGCTGTAACTCATCGAAAAAAAGTTATCACTGCAGTTCAAACGCTGGAAGATAGAGCGCACCACGTTCTATTTCAAAAAACCGTTTTACGCAAAAAGGGTAAAAATACATATTTCCCTTTTTGCACCCAGCTCCTCAATTGCCAGCCTAGTCGCCTAGAGGCTAGTTAGCTTGGAAGGGAGCCTTGTAAGTACGAAGACCACTAGTCTCTGTGGGTTAGAATTCTGTCCAGATCGGACTTTATGTTACATTTTATGCTACAGGGAAAGGTTTGTTCTCGGAACGGCTGGCTTTCTCCTCTCCTGTCTTCCTTCTTCGCTTTCGGGACGCTAAAACCTCCGTTGCTACAGTTCCTTGAACATTTTGAACACAAGATCTCAAAGGCACCATAAAACACCATAAACAGTTAGGTGTTGAAGGCTGATTATGTTACAGGGAAAGGTTTGTTCTCGGAACGGCTGGCTTTCTCCTCTCCTGTCTTCCTTCTTCGCTTTCGGGACGCTAAAATCTCCGTTGCTACAGTTCCTTGAACATTTTGAACACAAGATCTCAAAGGCACCATAAAACACCATAAACAGTTAGGTGTTGAAGGCTGACGAACAATGGCTCGACCTTTTGGACTCTATCAAAGGCTTTTGCGAAATTGAGACATGGGTTTTTTCCCTTTGTTACAGTAGAACCTCGATTATTTCAACGGCCATTATTTCAACTCCAAGATCCGTTGTTTTTTTTCTATCTTTCAAAGGATATTCTATCTTATCAGAGGGAAAGATCATAGAAAGTGATGATTTCAACTACCCCCGGTCCTAATTAGTTGAAATAATCGAGGTTCCACTTCTACTGTAGAATGATAATGAAGTATCTATAGGTATCTTAAAGGTTTGTGCGGACCTTTTCTAAACGGGAATCCTCTTTTGAATCTCTCCTTATCTACATTTTCAAAGGCCACTAGGGCAGATCATGTGACCTAAATAACAATAAGAGAAAGGAACTTTGTGGTCACCATATGCCAAACATGCATAGAGGAACGTTATACCAAAACTACAGGGGAAATTACGATAATCTTGGTCATACAACGAAAGGCTTTGTGGTTCCACAAAAAACGTAATTTACACCAGCCAAATTTCATAGAGAGAAGAAGTCAAAAGTAGGGCAAGGAATGACAGGACCACAGTTGAAATTTAAATTTTGCATTATTATTTGATTAAGTTTACTTGATCATACATGATTTCAAACGTTTACATTGTTAATGGAGACAAGATAGATCAATCTAAATTTAAAAGTTTAACAAAAATTGAGCTCAGATTGTAGTCCTGGAAATTAGTAAATTAAACTAATGGCCGGAGCCCCAAGTGAGCGTATTTGGCTTAACCCCGGATTAAGCTATCTGATTGGTTGATTTCAAAAAATTTCCGCCAATCAGATTGCATAAATCGAGTTTAAATTCACTTTGTAGCCTCCGGCCTGCATAAATTAATTTGAAATTAAATCACTCACCGACAATAACAATATGGCCGAACGTATCCGGGCGGCGAGTGGCGGAACAATTCCACCGATGTAGGCGGAACTGCGTCTGACATTCCGCCAATCCAATGGCCACTCCGGAGCCTATGGCGGCCATAAGGTCTGGATACGCGACGCACATTTCGCGCTGCTTTGCCGTGAGGCCGGGAATGCGCGCGCAGATTATTTGCGCGCCCAGTGAGAGCGCGCCGGCGACCGAACTGTAACAGAGGAGAGGAGGGAGTTGAGGCCGGTTCACATTTGTGTTAGAAATGTTTGGGTACGTATTATTAATTATTCGTATTAGGTCGCAGGCCAGTTCAGGTTTTTATTAAGGGGGCAAAAGTTTTCGGAATTCAGCCCGAGGCAAAAAAAGCCCGAGGGGGGGGGGGGGCCTTTTCCCCCTCCAAGTTTGCAGTACACTCAGTACACTCATTACAAGTGCACCCACTCTCCATCTGTCCGGGAAAACCTCTCAACCAGTCAATACCCATACATGTTTATAGGTATTGTTTATAAACAGCTCATTGGTCACGCCTCCATAAGAAAAAAGTAATGGAAGTATTCATATTCACATCTGTTGAATTAAATTAAATCTGTCGTGTTTCATAGAGGGAACTGTAACAACGGAGGTCTTATCGTCCGTAAATCGAGGAAAGAAGATAAGGACAGGATAGGAAGCCTGCCGTTCCGAGAACGAACCTTATATGTTTTAGGTTAACCCATATTAGTCCCGTGTGACCATTTGGTAAAGCAAAAAGTACCTCCATTCGGGGATTTTTCTAATTTTCACTATTGACAACACAGTATTGGGAGTACCACCGATTGTTGGAAATCACATCAGGTGACAACTGTAAACAAACAGAAGATCATTTTCCACTTTGCCGTCGAAGTGATTTGTGTTCATAGGTAAGAAAAGACAAAAATCGAATTTTCGAAAATTTGGGCCCGATTCTCAAAATTTGTGTTTCTAACTGTGGGCCCCTCTCGATTCTGCATGCAGCGCACGTCCTTAATGACCATTCATTTAAAACAGAATAAAAAAACCAAATAAAAAAACGCCACAGAAACAATTGTACTCTTGGAAATAATAAAAAAAAAGTAAAAAAAAAAAAAAGCAGTTGATTATGTTTGAAGTAGTTACACGGTACACGGATCAGGTTGTGTAAGTTGTGTGTGTACCAGAGAAGAAACATGGATTTGATCTGCTGCTTCTTCTGCTTCTTCTTCTTCTTCTGCTTCTTCTTCTGCTTCTTCTTCTTCTTCTTCTTCTTCTTCTTCTTCTTCTTCTTCTTCTTCTTCTTCTTCTTCTTCTTCTTCTTCTTCTTGAGGTGCCGTCTCCGTTCCGGAGGTTGGCAAACATCATGGTTATTCTACACGTTATCCATAACGTATAGAAGTATTAGACTTCTTCTTCTCCTTCTCCTTCTCCTTCTTCTTCTTCTTCTCCTTCTTTTTCTTCTCCTTCTTCTTTTTCTTCTTCTTCTCCTTCTTTTTCTTCTCCTTCTCCTTCTCCTTCTTCTTTTTCTTCTTCTTCTTTTTTTTTACGGTTTTTTTTCTGCTCCTTCTTCGTCGTCTTCTTCTTCTTCTTCTTCTTCTTCTTCTTCTTCTTCTTCTTCTTCTTCTTCTCCTTCTTCTTCTTCTTCTTCTTCTTCTTCTTCTTCTTCTCCTTCTTCTTCTTCTTCTTCTGCTTCTTCTTTTTTTTACGGTTTTTTTCTGCTCCTTCTTCGTCGTCTTATTCTTCTACTTCTTCATCTTGTCCTCCTTCCTTTTTCTTTACTCCTAATTTTCCTTTCACAAGGAACTGAAGTTAACTTCCGTTCAGCGTGTTGTCAGCCTGAATTTGTGACCAAACGGGCAGTTTAGGGACACGTATTCCCGCCCGGGGCTGATTTCATTATGAACGGATAATGTTCGTTCTCGGAACGGCTGGCTTTATCCTATATTCTGCCTCCCTTCTCTATTCGCTTTCGGGACGATAAGACCTTGGGCAGTTACAGTTCCCTCTATCAAATCTCTTGAAAAAAATCCCAGTGAAAGGCTAAGTATAAAAGCCTGTAAGCCGTTCAAGCAGGGCCGGATTAGCCCCCCGCGGGGCCCGGGGCAGTTTCAAAGGCGCGGGGCCCCCAGTTTGGGCTGATCGAACTTGAAATTTTGACCAAACTTGACCAAACCCTTCTCACTTTTTCGCTAATATCTCAGTCACTCCACGTCAGAGTGCATCGGGGATTTGTCTATTAGTTAGAAAACAAAATTTCCTACTATTTTCTACCTAATTAATTAATTTTTGACGTACCTAATTCGTAGATATTTTCTTATCCTAATTTTCGCTGAACGCTAAAGTGAGCAAAATAAAATAGAGTGCCTTATGATTTGGATTTGAACCACCAACTTGAAATATTTCCAAAAGAGGGCATGTCCGAATAAAAATATGAAAGCGCAAAATGTATTTTGCTACAGCAGCAGCAGAGGGAACTGCAACTGATAAGGTTTTATCGTCCCGAAATCGAAGAGAGAAGGAAGACAGGATAGGAGAAAGCCAGCCGTTCCGAAAACATTATCCATTCAGGATAAAATCCGCCTCGGGCGGGAATCGCGACCTAGCGCTTACAACGCAGACGCACTACCAACTAAGCTAACTAGGCTGGCTCATGTCAGATCTCAATTCTTGTCTATGTACCAGTCTAATATAGTCTACTAAGTAG
This sequence comes from Diaphorina citri, assembly GCF_000475195.1. NCBI lineage: Eukaryota > Metazoa > Arthropoda > Insecta > Hemiptera > Psyllidae > Diaphorina > Diaphorina citri. The sequence continues at coordinate 66,725 of NW_007377731.1, forward strand.
ATACATACCTATTGTGTCAGGTAGATGTTGGTAGTGCCTATGTATGTATGTAACGATATTGTGTACCTGTATATGTTGATAGTACCTACATACCTGAGCAGGGCCGTATTTAAGTGGGGGACGAGGGGGTCCGGCCCCTCCGTTGAGCTCGATTTTTCTCCTTTACTGTACGTCAGACTCCGAAAAATCGGGTCCGAGTGGCCCCTGTCCCCCCCCCCCAGGTTGCAATTACCTATCATTGTCAGAATGGAGCAGTTGCAAATGGGTAAATATTATTAATAAAAGGTCGATTCCTATGTAAAAAGTTAAGAAAAATCCAAATCTGAGGTCGAAACTCCGAAAAAATAACTGTGAAAGGTCGAAAATTTCTTCTTCTTCTTCTTCTTCTTCTTCTTCTTCTTCTTCTTCTTCTTCTTCTTCTTCTTCTTCTTCAAGTATCGGACCTGTTGAACGTTACACCCTGTATGTGTCGAATCAAAATTGATAGGTTAGAATAGTATAAGTAGGTACAAAACTGCGGATTCTGCGCGGAAGAATATTTTTTCTACTGCGGTTGATTTATGTCGCGAGGAAGATTTATGCGGCCCGGTGCCGTGGGTTGCGGCAAAATCAACAGGAGTGGGCCGCCCCCGAAATCGGCCCCCTTGGACTTTACTACTCTAGTGCGGTCTTCTTCTTCCTCGCCTTTTCCCGTGTTCGGACGGGGTCGGCGTTTTTCGTCCGCCTCTCATTCAGCCCTATCTAGGGTGTTTGCTTTGGACTGACATTTCCTAATTCCTACTTAAAAATATAGAAAAATTCACTCGGAAAAAACGGTCCACAAAAGTAATTAAGAAAAAAGATTCAGTGGCCGAATTCGGAAATCCAGTAGATAGGCCGAAATTTTCTTCTCACTGATAAAAGGTTCTTGGGGCCGAAGCAGGGTGCACTCAGCAGGCATCTTCTCTGCCACGTCCACACACGGTCGGAGTCAGCCAATTATAATGTAGCATTTCAATTGAAAATAATTACAAGACATCTGACTTGTAAATACACATAACACGGAATCTGCGGAGTATGCAGTGTTTGGGCGAACTTGTGACTATGTAAAGTAGAGTCAGGGGCAGTTTTAGGGTTCTCTGTTTTAGGCAGTTTTAGGGTTCTCTGTTTCAGGCAGTTTTAGGGTTCTCTGTTTTAGGGTTTTGGGCAATTTTAGGGTTCTCTGGGACGGGTTAGGAGCAGGCTCGGATCTCATTGGGGTCACAATGTGAATGGATATCAGGGCCGGTTATAATGTAGCATTTCAATTGAAAATAATTACAAGACATCTGACTTGTAAATACACATAACACGAGATCGGCGGAGAATGCAGTGTTTGGGCGAACTTGTGACTATGTAAAGTAGTGTCAGGGGCAGTTGTAAGATTCTTCAGAATGGGCCTCTGTTTAGCTGAGTGAGTGAGTTGTAAAAAATAATGAAAAACTCTTTGAATTTTGAGTCAATTAATGAACTTCGGCGAACAAACAAAATTAATGAGTTTCTGGAGTAGAGATGGGTGAGTGAGTTAGAGTTATAAATAATAGAAAGTAAAAAGAACTACTCTTTTCATTGAACTACTCAGTAAATTGAGTCAATCAATGAGTTTGGGCGTTTGGGCGAACTTGTCACTATGTAAAGTAGTGTCAGGGGCGGTTTTAAGGTTCCCTAGGACGGGATAGGAGCAAATTTGGATCTCATTGGAGTCACAATGTGAATGGATATCAGGGATGGACACAATATCTCTAAATGTGTTCCCTATTAAATTTTAGAAAAACTGGAGGAACTTACTGGACTGAACATTAAAAATGGCAGTGACTTGAGTGAGAAATTTCGACTGGCTACACTGATCATTTTCTTACATTCCTATTGTCAGGGCCGACTGCAAGTTTCTCTAACATGGGGCTCTGCTTATCTGAGGTCTGGAGTAGAGATGATCCTCAAACTTCAAAGCTCTATTAGTCTATATTATTCATAACTTACGTAGGTATTTATTATTCTCTAGGGCTAATACTATAGGGAAACAATATCTTTTTTTTTTTTTTAAGACGTTTGACAGAGGGAACTGTAACTGCTATGGTCTTATCATCCCGAAAATCGAAGAGAGAAGGAAGACAGGAGAGGAGAAAGCCAGCCGTTCCGAGAACGAACATTATCCGTTCAGGATAAAATCCGCCCCGGGCGGGAATCGAACCCACGGCCTAGCGCTTACAAGGCAGATGCACTACCAACTAAGCTAACTAGGCTGGCAAACAATATCTTATATTAATTATGAACGCTATGAACCATCTAAATCCAAAATAGGTTCTCCATCCAAATTGACCTTATGTCACGTCTCTTCATCTTGTCTCCCACCAGGACACTCCATCTTCGTATCCGAGGTGACTCTCTCCCGAAATAAATCTTGAGCAAGCCCCCTTGCACCTCTTGGTATCCTCTTAATGGAATAATATATGGACTCACAGCTTTTCTCTGGAATAAACCTGATTGTGCGGACTTTTTAGAGCTGTTGCAGGTGAATTTTAGAGAAACTGAGGAGGTTAAAATATACCAGTGAGGGTGCTTCGAGGTTCCATCAAGGCCGGGGGATAGCAGCTTAACTCCAAACACAAAAAGCCTACACCGAGGCTTGGGTGTAGGGGCGAACAGCCCTAAAGGATGGGTTAGGCTACTACGAATCTAACCCCCTCAAAGCTGTGTGCTTTCCGCTCCACTTTGTTTTTAATGTTATTTGCCTCAAATCAGCCCTGATTTGTAAACGTTCAGTGTTTATTTATTGTGCATACATTGGTATTTGATTCGAGCCAGTAGTAAATCAAG
>NW_007377731.1:70172-86764 GCF_000475195.1 Diaphorina citri
AAAAACCCCAAATTCCCCCAAGCCCCCCCCCCCCCCCAAAACTCCAAATTATAATTTGATTTAAAAAAAAAAAAATATTGCACCAAATAAACAAGACCTTGTATAGACTGCTTCAGTAAAGGGACTTTTCAGTCTCATTTTGGCAGTAAAAGCAGGGTATATTCTATTCTATTCAAATCCAAATTTGGCGATTTTTTAAAAATCAGCTGGTAATAAAAACCTCGAAACTCCATTTCGTGCTAATATGGGTCGGCAGGCTTAACTCAATACACAAAACGCCCATTCTGAGCTTAGATGTAGGGGCAAATAGCCCTAAAAGATGGGTCAAGCTTATGCGAATCTGCCGGGTGGGGCGTGGACGTCAATAATTTGAAGCCACGAAATACAGAAATATAGACATAGACACCTACGGGGCGCCAACACTGAAGGGGTTTGAGAACCGCTGAATCTGCAAGTCAAAGGCTGACCTTCGGACAAATAAGGGACCAGTCAAACTGTGTTGAGAACCACTGGTTGCAAGAAGTCAGAGGCTGTTCCATGAACCATTCTTATCTTGATTCTTGTAGTCTTGAATCATTCAAGATCTAACCGCGATCAGGCACGGATAAGGTCCTTAATGACGAAATCTTTGGTTCAGGGAGAACTTTGAATTATTGTCCCCAATCAAGCCTATAGTACCCTACTACCCTATGTTTATTTTCCTAAGGCCAGGCACTCAGCATCAGGTACACTTGACAGGTATGCCTGATCAGGCCCGCCTGTCAGGCCTACTTGATAGTGTGTGTGTTCATCAGGTAGTCAGGTACCTATAAGGTAGACCTGATCAGGCGTACCTAACTGTCAGGTCTACCTGATTAGTGAATAACTGGCCTAACTAACTACCCCAAGTTTTAGGAGTACCGGGAAAAATTGTGAGATTCATAATTCAATCTGATGGTAGCCAGCCTACTTAGCTTAGTTGGTAGTGCGTCTGCCTTGTAAGCGCTAGGCCGCGGGTTCGATTCCCGCCCGGGGCGGATTTTTGTTTACTACTTAGTTAGGCTGCCATACACCACAGTGTCCAGTTACAGATACTGTTGTGTTCCAGTGTGCAATAGCACTTCAAAATCTACTCCAGACAAAGTGTTCATATCTGTGCCCAGAGATGAAAACCGAAGGAAAGCATGGTTCAATGCAATGAGAAGGAAAAATGTTCTATCCTCTAAAACATTTGCAGCTGTTTGTGCTGATCATTTTGATGTAAGTAGTCTGATTAGTCCATATAGTTACTGATGATATAATATTGTATAAATAAATAAAAATATTATCACACCATTTACTTATTACAGATTTGAAAGTTCCTTTATTTCTTTTAATATTCAAAGTACCTACCTAATAACAAAACCCAAAGATGATTGTCTACCATTCTCTATACATTTTTATAATAGTCATGTTTCATATTCTAATGACAAATGTTCATTTATTTCTGTTTTCACTTGGAGAATGACATAGAGAATTATTATTGTTACCATGATTACCAAAACCTGGACATTGAATGTTCAATCCATTCAAAAATTGTGTGTATATATAGTTACTGATGATATAATATTGTATAAATAAATAAAAATATTATCACACCATTTACTTATTACAGATTTGAAAGTTCCTTTATTTCATACATAGGAGATGAAGAAAACTAAAAGAGTGCAGATAAGTACACAAGCCGAGAGAGAGAGAGAGAAAGAAAAAGAGAGAGAAGGAGAGAAGAGAGAGAGAGAGAGAAGGTGGGTGTGATTTGTGTAAGGGGAGAGAAAGAAAGAAAGACAAGAGAAGGAGAGGTAGAAAATGATATGACAAAATTTAACTAACCGAAAATAAACTGGTTAGAAAGACAGCTGCATTAATTAGGAAGTAGCAAAAGTTTTTCAAGCAAGTCTGGAGGAAGAGGTACCTACTACCTACCAAGAAGAGACAGGAGAGGGAGAAAGGAAGGGGGGGAAGGGAGAGGAGAGTTTTACCTACTTTTTACTTTCCTTATCCTATAGGAAGGAAAGTAATGTAATAGGGTCAAATTTTCGATGGTCAGTTTTTAGTGCCAAAACACGTTTTGAGGTCCCTAGAGCCTAAATCCAAAGTTTCAGCGTGTGTCTGTCTGTAAACAAAATATCTCGAGAACGGTAAGAGCTAGAGACTTGAAATTTGGTATGTTTCCGTGTGTGTGTCTGTCTGTCCTTCTGTCTGTCTGTAAACAAAATATCTCGAGAACAGTAAGAGCTAGAGACTTGAAATTTTGTAGTGTGTCTGTTTGTCTGTCAACAAAATATCTCGAGAACGGTAAGAGCTAGAGACTTAAAATTTGGTATGTATCTTTCAAATGTGACAAGGATGCGACACGAAACTTTTGGTTAAGATCGGTGCAACGGTTGGCGGCATTTTAACGCTTTTTGACGGTTTTTGGTGTAATTTAACAATATCTCGGGAACGGTATAAACTAGAGACTTGAAATTTGGTATGTAGTTCACAAATGTGACAAGGATGCATCACAAAACGTTTGGTTGAGATGGTTCCTGCGCTTGGCGGTATTTTGACCGCTTTTGGACAGATTTCGACCGTTTTTTGGCGGTTTTCAGGGAAGGGAGAGGAGAGTTTTACCTACTTTTTTCCAAAATCCATGCACCTAAGGTAGGTACCTAATAGGTACCTGACACAATCATTAGTAATGTCATTATTTCCAAGTAATGATGATGAAAAATCAGAAAATCCGGAATTCCATCATTAGTAATGACATTACTAATGATCATGTAAGGTACCTATAAAGTCTACGTAGGTATTTGTTACTGGCATTTTCAGCCTGGTGGGTTTAGGCAGGTAAGTAACTTCTTGATTGAATTATTTTAGATACCTAATTATGTTAAAGAAAAGAAGCAATTTGAGTGCACCCCAAAATCAGAGCACAGTGTCAAAAAAACTCCGATCCCATCGGAAATTGAACCCGGAACTTCCGACGTGTAAGCCTGGTATTATACTCCCTATGGTTTCACCATGTAGAGGAATTCATTACACAATAATACATTTCATTTGGATTAAGTTATTACCGAGGAAAGTCGTGTGATTTTCACACCAGATTTTTTCCAAAATCCATGCACCTAGGTAGGTACCTTAAGTCTACGTAGGTATTTGTTACTGGCATTTTCAGCCTGGTGGGTTTAGGCAGGTAAGTAACTTCATGATTGAATTATTTTAAATAGGTACCTAATTATGTTGAAGAAAAGAAGCAATTTGAGTGCACCCCAAAATCAGAGCACAGTGTCAAAAAAAAACTCCGATCCCATCGGATATTGAACCCGGAACCTCCGACTTGTAAGCCTGGTATGATACTCCCTATGGTTTCACCACGTAGAGGAATTCATTACACAATAATACATTTCATTTGGATTAAGTTATTACAAGGTACTTCCCCTATAATAACGCGTATAATCATCACACTTTCCAAACCACCCCCGTCTCCCACGTCCAAAATATAGGCACTTTCCAAAACGTAATAAAATTAGGGTTTCAACAAGGTTGCAAAGGCAAGGGGGGCTAAAGTTTGAACCAATGGGATTAGATATAGGCGTGTTTATGATACAAAGCAACAATAGGATGCGCGCGCAGCTGCCCCCTCTTCCTTGGTTGTCCCTGTCATTAATATCACCCCCTCTGGAATGGGTTTTCGTTTAAAATGAATCACAAGTTTATTTTCCCTACTCTACTATCGTGTTTTCGCATAAGCACGATTGAGGAGCTGGGTGCAAAAAGGGCAATAAATGAAAATCATCAAACTGATACATTTAACTTTAAAGTTTTCAATTTTTCATCAAAATCCTTGAAAAGTATGTTTACAAAAAACGCTGTAACTAATCGAAAAAAAAGTTATCACTGCAGTTCAAACGCTGGAAGATAGAGCGCACCACGTTCCATTCAAAAAACCGTTTTACGCAAAAAGGGCAAAAAATCCATATTTCCCTTTTTGCACCCAGCTCCTCGATTGAGTTCGGATATGTTGCTATTTTCTACCTGCTGTCAGCATTTGACTTGAGGATAACGATGCGTAGGTGATACACAGTGTCGGTGTTTCTATCTGAGGAGATGCAAAGGACACTTTAGATGACATTTTGGGAAGTGCATGCAATAAGTGCTTTCGAACTGTGTGTACGCGATTTTTGTAGGGGTTTCATAAACGACTTGAAATTGAGGAGCTGGGTGCAAAAAGGGCAATAAATGAAAATCATATCAAACTGAGATATTTAACTTTAAAGTTTTCAATTTTTAATCAAAATCCTTGAAAAGTATGTTTACAAAAAACGCTGTAACTGATCGAAAAAAAAAGGTTATCACTGCAGTTCAAACGCTGGAAGATAGAGCGCACCACGTTCCATTCAAAAAACCGTTTTACGCAAAAAGGGCAAAAAATCCATATTTCCCTTTTTGCACCCAGCTCCTCAATTGCCAGCCTAGAGCCTAGTTAGCTTGGAAGGGAGCCTTGTAAGTACGAAGACCACTAGTCTCTGTGGGTTCGAATTCTGTTCAGATCGGACTTCATGTTACAGGGAAAGGTTTGTTCTTGGAACGGCTGGCTTTCTCCTCTCCTGTCTTCCTTCTTCGCTTTCGGAACGCTAAAACCTCCGTTGTTACAGTTCCTTGAACATTTTGAACACAAGATCTCAAAGGCACCATAAACAGTTAGGTGTTGAAGGCTGACGAACAATGGCTCGACCTTTTGGACTCTATCAAAGGCTTTTGCGAAATTGAGACATGGGTTTTTTCCCTTTGTTACAGTAGAACCTCGATTATTTCAACGGCCATTATTTCAACTCCAAGATCCGTTGTTTTTTTTCTATCTTTCAAAGGATATTCTATCTTATCAGAGGGAAAGATCATAGAAAGTGATGATTTCAACTACCCCCGGTCCTAATTAGTTGAAATAATCGAGGTTCCACTTCTACTGTAGAATGATAATGAAGTATCTATAGGTATCTTAAAGGTTTGTGCGGACCTTTTCTAAACGGGAATCCTCTTTTGAATCTCTCCTTATCTACATTTTCAAAGGCCACTAGGGCAGATCATGTGACCTAAATAACAATAAGAGACAAAACATAAATATACAGTGTGTCCCTAAAATTGCTGCCTCATACTTTTATTTATTTATTTATTTATTTATTTATTTATTTATATTTAAATAAATAAATAAAAAAAAGTATGATATTATTATTTTATTTTTACAAATAAATTTGCAGAAAATTATTGAAACAAATATAAACAAGAAAATGAAGGATGGTATGTTCATTAATTTTCTTTGTAAAAAAAAAAAAAATGTTAAGTGAAAGTGGAGTCCAATGTGCGGTCGCATGTGTTGGAAAATAACTTTAGATTTTTTTTTTTCTTAAGTTTTATGGAGGGCATAGAGGGAACTGTAACTATTGAGGTTTTATCGTCCAAAGAGCGAAGAGAGAAGGAGAATGGGGTAAGAGAAAGCTGTTTTCAAGTTATGATCCTCGCTTTGGTTTTCTCACCAAAGCTGCCCGAAGTATTTATGCATGGACCATTGCGTCTTCACTGCATTTCAAATAAGATGAGAGAATAGTATTGTCATTTTCTCGAGTTAAAATCAGTGGTGCGTCGTGAGATTTTTAAAAGGGGAAGCACTGGTTGCCTTCCTCTCTACGGTTTATGAGTTCCACCCCTGCTTTGTCACAAAAGCTGCTGTACAGTGATTTGCAAAATAAACAACAGATAGATAGATACCTATTACCTAAACATAACCCATAAAATCCGAGCTTTTTTTCCATTGGATCTTGCTGAATTTTAACCGCTTCTAACTCCGGACCGGTACTGCGGAACTATATCATATAATATTGAAAATAGTAGGAAATTTTGTGTTCTAACTAATAGACAAATCCCCGATGCACTCTGACATAGAGCGACTGAGATTTTAGCGAAAAAGAGAGATCAAGTTTAATATAGGCCTCGGCTTTCATGGGTTAATGGTTTACAGCTTTCCCCATTGAAATTCTCACCCCGCGCCACTGTCACGGGAGTATTGTCATTTTCTTCTCGCCAGAACCATCTCATTGTGACTGCGCATTGTCAACTAGAGGCATCTGGTGTGACTGCGCATTCGATGCGCAAATTATCGTCCCGATCCGCGAATAATGGGCGATAAATTTTGTTTCAACGAGAGCTATTCTGTACAGGGTGCTCGGAGGGTTCCGATCCAACCCGATTCGAGCCGATTTCCATCAGAAAGTCCGTCATAAATAAGGAAAAATGGCCAGCCTAGTTACCATGGAAGGTAGAGCGCCTGCATTGTAAGCGCTAAGCCACGGGTTCGATTAACGCCCGGGGAGAACGTCATCCTTAACAGGTGAGGTTCGTTCTCGGAACGGCTGACTTTCTCCTATCCTGTCCTCCTTTTCTCTTCGATTTCGGGACGATAAGACGATGACGATATCAAACCTCTAGAAAAAAAACTTTGTCAGTGGCTATGGCAGGTTTAATGAATGCATCAAGCATCACTTCTTGTCGGATCACTGAAATGGCTTTGAACCAGGAAAAGTTCAGTTCTGTAGATGCCCGATCACTTTCCGGTCACCCTGTACTATTATGTGCATAAGAAGGCATTCTTTGGTTTACATTTTACATTTGTATCAATGGACAGTTTGACAAGCTTAAGGGCCATCCTTAACAATGGTCAAAATTTTCGATTAATTTTAGACAAATCCCATTGATAAATTGACAATGGACTTCATAGGTAAATAGATAAGGACGCTAAGGTTTGTTCTCGGAACGGCTGTCTTTCTCCTATCCTGTCTTCCTTCTCTCTTCAATTTCGGGACGATAAGACGTCAGTGGTGACAGTTCCCTCTATCAAACCTCTTGGGAGGGAAAAAAACTTTGTCAGTGGCTAGTGGCTGGAATACATGCAAGAGTTCTCGTCGGATCACTTACGTTCAGCAATTTTGAGCGCGTATAATTTTTGCCTAATTAAATATAATTCATAATTTTGGCATAATTGAAATAATTTTTCATTTTACCACATTATTATGACCAGGTAAGGCGCCGCACAGTTGGACGAAACAAATAGTCCGTCCCTGATGTACCGGTATTTAATAATCTCATCCCGTGTTTATCCCGCAGCAGGGGGGGACATCTTTATCTCACCAGGGGGGGGATCGCAGATTATAAGACCCGATGTCCCCAAACCAGGGTGTTAGGAAGCTCACGGTATCCCAGGGACGGACTTAGAAGGGGAAAGGTATTTCCCAATGGACCAAATTTCAGGGAATTGCCTGTATTGAATAGGTACCGACCTATATGTTTTATTATTCTTTATTTTTTTAAAGAATATTTTTTTCAGTGTCTTTAACTTGTGTCAACTTGAAATGTAAAGAATTTTAGAATTTTCCTGCAATTTCAATGCTGGAATTTTATAATTTTCCTGCAATTTCAAAGCTTTTTTATAGGAGTTAACGAATGTGTACTGTGTAGTTAATGTAGTTATTATTATAAGAAGAGTTTTAATAGACAACCTCGATTTTCAAAAAGTCACCTATTTCTGTCGATTATTTGATAGAATGCTTCAAAAAATTACGAAATCAAAAAGACTACAATTGAGATGTATTTTGGCACCCCCCGGGGGTAAGCCGGCTAGAAATAGTAGAAATAGTTATGAATAGCTGTGAATAGGTAACAGACAAACAAAGGTGCTATGTAATATTCTGAATGCATTAGGTGTAGAAATTTGGTGTGATACATCACACGACTTTCTATTATCTACAATCTTTTCCTTTTTCTTCGCCTTCTCCCGTGTACAGACGGGGTCGGCGTTTTTCGTCAGCCTCTCAATCAGCCCTAACTAGGGTGATTGTTTTGGGCTGACATTTGGTTTTGGTTACGAATTTGACGACTGCCCTTCACATTCAACCTTTGCTATTTTCTTTTGAGTATAATAGAAGAATCTTTAGATAATGGAAAGTAAAAATGGACCTCTATTAAAGATAGGTCATCGAAAAATGTTGCAGTAAATAGAGGTCATTAGAGCGTGCATAATGGCTACATTTTCAATACTACCTATAGGTATGCATTGTATTCACCTCTATCGAACTGGACTATTAACAGTTCATTAGTTTTCAAGGGCGGTAAAATCCTCACCTTTTTCCCCCTTAGGATTTCAAATAGCTCCTTGAAGGGCCGTAAAATCCTCACCTTTTCTTTCGCTAGAATTTCATCGTTTCATACAGCTCCCGTTTTGTCCTCACGAGGCTGAGTCCATCCAGAAAAAGGAGTTCGTTATGTCCCTCAGACGGTACCAACGTTCTTGTTATGGTGCCTTTTCGTGTCCACTCACTCGGCATCTCATGATCATGCCGATGGATTTTTTGAAGAGGTTTGACAGAGGGAACTGTAACTGCTAAGGATTTATCGTCCCAAAAGCGAAGACAGGATAGGAGAAAGCCAACCGTTCCGAGAACGAACCTTAGCGTCCTTCTCAGCTTATGAAGTTCATTATCAAATTTATCAATGGGATTTGTCTAAAATTTATCGAAAATTTTGACCATTTCCAATTTTCCACATACCTGCAAGCGAGGGAAACTACCTACTTACCTAGATTTTGAACGAACAATATCCGTTCAGGATAAAATCCGCCCCCCGCGCGGGAATCGAACCTGCGGCCCCAGCTCTTACAAGGCAGACGCGCTACCAACCAAGCCAACTATAGGCTGGCTGAAATAGGAGTGAAAAGTCCCTTGGGTGTCTAATTTAGGGATGATTTGTCTGTTTAAGATAAAGCTCGCCCCGAGCGGAAATCGAACCCGCGACTTAGCGCTTACAAGCTAACTATTGACTAGGCTGGAAGCGAGTAAAATGAAGCAGGATGTGTCTTTGTACAGTCCACTTCAACTGGGAAGTCCGATGACCTTTGGGTGCGCACTCGTCAAAAAATAGCTCGTTGATTAACAAGTAAGCATGTGAATAGTTGATCCCAAATGACTCAATACAAAATAAATAAATAAAAAACTTGGCCTGATTTCCGGCGAGTTGATTGGCTCTTGAGTTGCCTAGACCAAGTGGTTTCCAAACATTTAGGAATTAGGTCCCTCGGTAGTGTAATGGTGACGTTCACCTGGTAAACGGGAGGACGTGGGTTCAATACCATTCAAAATTATTCTAGAGTAAAAAGACTAGTCAGTACTATTCGAGTAGTATTATTCATTATTAGCTATCTTTTGCTTTCCAATATTTGATTGTGGATCCCTCAGCTCAAATCAGGACCCTTCGAACAACCACATGGCAAGCAAGCGCGTTACCACTGGACCAACCGTGACCCTAAATTACAGGTCTCCTTCGTTCACACTTTGGCCACCACTGGTTCTAAAACCCTAGTCTACATTCTTCTACAATGTTCTGAAACAGAAAACTTCACCCAGGATTTTAATTTATGGGCGAGCGCAGAAATTTGAATATTGATTTTTAATTCCCCCGACGATAACATCATAATTTATCGGTCCGACGATTAATTTCTAGGATCGGGCCCGATTTTTATTTATCGTTTTCTCAGGTCCGCAGATCAGGTGGGCGATTGGGAGTTTGTAGAGCGAGGAGAAGCCAGGCTCGGATACAGACTATCTAGCTCTCTATAGGATATAATATAGACCAGGGGTGGCCACTAAGCTTATAAACCTTTGAGAGCCGTAATCCCATAAAGCCGATTCGGGGCGAGCCACGCCGCAGGCAAAATTTTTGAAAATTTTGGCCTACAATCTTCAGACTAGAAATTCTAAACTTCAGCTCAGGACAAGAAAAACGGACCAACATACGTTGTCAAAAAGTACGAGAAGGTGTTGTTTATTTTATGGCCAATCATTATTTTCAGTTTTTTTTTTTTTTTTTTTTTTAAAAATCCACGTCCCGAAGTCGAAGAGAGATAGGAGGCCAGGATAGGACGATAGGGGAAAGCCAGGAGAAACCATATCCGTTCAGGGTAAAGACCGCCCCGGGTCGGAATCGAACCCGCCACCTAGCGCTTACAAGGCAGACGCGCTACCAACCAAGCTAACTAGGCTGGAGTATTGAGTATTCTGGAGTAACTAGAGTTATCCTCTGACAGGCGTTTTAATGTCAGTGTACAACTGTTAATAAAGGTTTTCATTGACACAAACCATTTTTTTAAAATAGGTACCTAAATGAAATTTTAGTTTTGTCTGTACCTACCTACATAGCTCAGAATCCTAAAATGACCCTAAGAATACGTACACATGTATAATCAAAAGGTTAGGGTGCACGGGAAAAAAGGCATGTCCACTAATTTCATAATTTAAGATAGGTCTGTACCTAAATTTTTTAGCTGAATTGCCTTTTTTTTCTTTTAGAATCTATCTTATAGACCACATTAGATTTTTTTTTTTTTTTTTTTTTTTTTTTTTTAAAACAAAACCCAAACCTGAGAATTAAAAATTTTTGTTGTTTTTTTTTTTTTTTTTTGTCTGAAAATCAAGCCGAACCTTGAGAATGATAGATTTTGATGATAAAGAAAATGGTCAATTAGCAATAAGGTTTAACAAATTCAGTAAAAACCCTAATAGGCATTTATTTGGAGCCCATAACGAAAACCAGACCAAAGAACCAGTAGCTTCCCGAATGACTCCTAGGTAGGTATTTAGGACCAAAAATATGCTTGAAGCTTTGAGAATTTTTTAAAAATTCTGGTTTGCCTACTCACAAAACTTCCTCAAAATTCAGCCAATTATCTATTATTAATAATAATAATAATATTTTTTTTTATTTATATTAATTAATAATAATAATATTGAAGTTTATTTTATACCACATAAACAATAAAATGTTCTTTTGGAATAAATCCCTTTAAGTACTAGAGTACTTTTAGGGAATTAATTACATTACTACTTTAATTTAAAATGTAATTTTTAATTACATTACTACTTTTCATCTTATTGTCAAGGAAAGTAAAAAGGATTTTTTTTTTTCTTGTGATGTTAATGATAAACATAGTAGGTACCTAAATTTTATTGCTTGTCACAAATAATGTCGGTCCCTAATACACCAAGATAAATTTTATGACTTGACTTGGACTCGAACCACCAATCTGCAGATTAACCAATTTAATTTGTAGGTAATGTGTGACGGTTACCAGTGTTCCGAAAGTTCCTGGTTCAGTGCCCAGCAGGGTCAAAGTTTTTTTCGTTTTTCCGCTTGAAGTTCGAATAATTTTCATTTTATTTATTTTTTATACATACCTACCTAGTTTTCTTTTGAGCAATAAATCGCTAGCTCTACAATACTCCCGATTCAGATCAAGCTTTTGAGGGAGCATAAATTCCGATCACGGATCAAAATAAAAATCGTTTAAAATCGGCAACTTAATAGGTAGTTCCTTTCGTGTTTCTTTTCAACCAAAACTCGATCTCTAATCACAACTTCGGATCAATCTCAATGGCTTATAATTAGGTATGTTTAAATAATCACAGGTTCCAATACAATAACAATTTAAGGTAGTTGAAGTAGAAGGTAGTTTTTTATAGGGAAAAAACTAGCAAGGAGTGTGAATAGCACACGACTTTCCTTGTCCTCAAAATGGTTGTAGACCAGGTAAGGTGTGTCTTTTGGACACGAATCACGAAAACATAAATGCCTGCAAGCCTAGTTAGCTTGGTTGGTCTGCCTTGTGAGTGCTGGGCGGTGGGTTCGATTTTCGCCCGAGGCGGATTTTATCCTGAACGGATAATGTTCGTTCACGAACTGGCTGGCTTTCTCCTATCCTGGGCTCTTTCTCTCTTCGACTTTGGAAAGATAACATCTTTGCTGTTACAGTTCCCTCTATCAATTTATCAAACTTACTTACCTATTTTTAGAAATAAGGATAATACCTAGGTACTTAAGACATGATAAATAAATATACTACCTAGGATAACGAAAGCAAAAACTAAAAAAAAAAAAAAAAAGCAATCACCCCAGGGCTGATTGAGAGGCTGACGAAAAACGCCGACCCCGTCTGTACACGGGAAGAGGTGAAGAAACAGAAGAAGAGGAAGATGATTATTATTACATATTAAAAAACAATGTGATTTCTCTTTCAGGTACCATAAGCATTGTACAAAACAATACAATATTAAAAATATTAGTAATTTAATAATAAGTAATAAGATTTCGCCAGAAATAGTTTGTCTGTTTGGAGAAAATAGGAGAAGAAGAAGGAGGAGGAGAAGAAGAAAAATAAGAAGAAAAACAATTTCTCGTACTCATAATTTCGGTTATGATTCTTGACAGATCTCGGACCCTCCTTTTTATATGGGGTGGGATTGGGCAAACTTCAAAACATAAAGCCAATATTTTTGAACAAAATACTGGCTTTCAAGCTGCACTGAAGCATCAATGCCAAACATCTGATTGGCCAAAATTGACTTCAGTCTGACTTGAGAACGAGAATTTTTGTTCAAAACCCGCATGAGCCACGAAAGACCTTGAAAGTTATACAGGGACGTTAATGGGGCACAACCAAATGACAATTTTTTCGAGGTAGAGTCCTATTCCGATGTAAAAGTAGGGGAGACCGGGGTGTGTTCGGACGTGGGGCTTGTTCAGACAGTGCGAATAACTCAGCTACGTTATGTTTGATCTTGCCGAAACTCGTATAGGAAGAAAGAAAAATCAGGACCGACTGCTCAATGTGCTTTCTACAGAGCTAGGGGAAGGGGCTGGAGTAGGAGCACCAGAAATTGTTTTTTTGACCTCGTAAGTAAATAATATTTTTGAACAAAATACTGGCTTTCAAGCTGCACTGAAGCATCGATGCCAAACATCTGATTGGCCAAAATTGACTTCAGTCTGACTTGAGAACGAGAATTTTTGTTCAAAACCCGCACGAGCTACTAAAGACCTTAAAAGTTATACAGGGACGTTAATAATTAAACCCCTATCACTCAATATCTCTTCTCTCTTCCCTTTTCCCTTTTTCTAAGATTCATCAGTTTCATAACTAATTCTGAAACACCCTGTCATCAATCTCTAATTCTGAGGGTTCTTTTGGTTTTTGTTTCCAAGGGGGCGTGGCCCACAACAATGTAGGCGGGGCCCTGAAACATCCTCTCGTTACCACACAGACAATGAGAGTCTCCCCCACCTCCCCATACCCTTAACATCATAATTACCGGTGTATTTCATAATAATTTTAGGCATTTTATTTATTTATCCACCTTTGTTATTTTTGCTCTCTGAACAAACGAAACTCTAGCCATTCTAGTTAGTTTGGTTGGTAGTGTGTCTGCCTTGTAAGCGCTGGGCCGCGGGTTCGATTCCCGCCGGGGGGGCGGATTTTATCCTAAACGGGTAATGTTCGTTCTCGGAACGGCTGGCCTTCTCCTATCCTGTCTCCCTTTCTCTCTTCGATTTCGGGACGTTAAGACCTTAGCAGTTACAGTTCCCTCTGTCAAACCCCTTAAAATAATAATAATAATAAGCAAAAAGAGCTAAAATTACCTAGCTGTAATACCTATAAAATACTCACCTATGTATGTTAGGTACGTACGTACCGGTACTTTAAGCTTACAGCCATATAATCATTATCTATGCGTTTGAAATATTGAAGTAATTAGCATGGAATTTTTCAACACGTGGTAAGACTAAATATTAGTTGAGTACAAAACGACTTTTGGCATACTAGTAGCGAAAAGTTAAAAAAAAAAATATGCAGATAGGTAGGTACTAATTGCGTAAACTTCCAAGAAGAAGAAGGAGGAGGAGGAGGAGGAGGAGAATTTCTGAATGTTCGTCAGTTATGTTGTTACGCACTTAGGTACATTCGCACCTACTCGTTAGGTCTTAGGTACATTCGCACCTACTCGTAGTTCGATACTTAGGTACAAACTTTTTGAAGTATTCCCCAAAAAAATGTCACCTATTTCTACCTGGCATGGTTGCGGAATGCGGACACGTTGTTCGCAACTAGTAAAGTAAATCTCGTGCAGTAATATCATTCTCTTCTAGTATAGGTAATTATGCACATGTTACGACTTTACAACCTCTCTTGGTGGTGTACTGGTTGAGATGTTCGCCTTGTATTCAGGTGTGATCAGGTTCAATCCCAGCCGAGGCATGGAATGAAAAGAAAGGGAAATGTTTCGTTAGAAAATTTCCACCCTGGCCGGGATTTAAACCCAGCACCACAGAGGTGAGCTTCTTAGCTATGTATTTGCCTTATCTGCCTAAGGCTAGGTCCTTTTTTTAATGTACCAACCTAAATGATTGTGATTATAGTTTGTGGTGAATTTAGATTTCTTAGTTCTTTAGAGAGACCAGACCTGTAATTATTATTATTAACCATTAAATTAAATCTACTATAATGTTTTCATTTTCAAATATCTCTATTATTAGTTATACCTACCTAATTAGGTACTTCAATATAATTATAGGATTAGGAGCTGCTGCTGATATCTGCTAAATTTAGATATTTTTTTTTCTTCCTTCTTCTTCTTCTTCTTCTTCTTCTTCTTCTTCTTCTTCTTCTTCGTCTTCTTCGTCCTCTTCGTCTGCTTCTTCTCTTTGAATCCAAACAGTCAAAGTGGAGGTAATAAATTCATCAGAACAATGTATCTCTCTCTCTCTCACTCACTGACAAGAGCTTCAGGCCAAATTCAAATTCGCAAATCTTGGTACTTGTGCGTCCGTGGAATATTGCTACCAAAGGAACTGGCACAAACGAGCAGTGATCAGTGTTATTATAGGTTTAGGTTAGGTAAATACAAAAAAGGAGCTTTTCTTTTCCACGGACATTACTTCTGCATAGTTACCAAAGTTTTATCACCCCAAACTGCAGAGAGATGGAAATCAGGATAGGAAAAAAGCAGTTGTTCCAAGAACAAACCATATCTGTTTAAGATAAAATTTGCTCTGGGTGGGAATCAAAACAATGACCCAGTTTCTACCCTTGAAGCTTCCGATTAGGCACTTAAATATAATTATAGGATTAGACCTGCTGCTGATATCTGCTAAATTTTGATTTTTTTTTTTCTTCCTTCTTCTTCGTCTTCTTCTTCTTCTTCTTCTTCTTCTTCTGCTTCTTCTCTTTGAATCCAAACAGTCAAAGTCGAGGTAATAAATTCATCAGAACAATGTATCTCTCCTTCTATCAATTAGTTATACCTACCTGATTAGGTACTTAAATATAATTATAGGATTAGGAGCTGCTGCTGATATCTGCTAAATTTAGATATTTTTTTCTTCTTCCTTCTTCTTCGTCTTCTTCTTCGTCTTCTTCTTCGTCTTCTTTCTTCTTCTTCTGCTTCTTCTCTTTGAATCCAAACAGTCAAAGTCGAGGTAATAAATTCATCAGAACAATGTATCTCTCTCTCTCTCTCTCTCTCTCTCTCTCTCTCTCTCTCTCTCTCACTGACAAGAGCTTCAGGCCAAATTCAAATTCGCAAAACCAGAAGTCTTATGTGGGTACCTTTATTTCCTAATAAGGTCTATGTAATCATATGTAGGTACTTATATACATGTATGCCTATTATCTATCTATCAGGGCCAGTTTTAGGAGAGGGGGTCTTAGATAACTAGGATAACTAACACTATTGTAAATCCACTTACCTTTGATACAAAGCTGGCAGAATGACTAGAACAAGGGGAAGCACAGTAACACACGATGTGAGCAATGTGATGTTCCGCATCTTTCATGTGTTATCCTTCACATTGTTGCCGATGTGCATCCTTTTCCGCTCAAAACGAACTCGCTTCGGATGTTTTCGGTAAAAGTCGGCAGCCTGGCCATTCAAAGAAGCTTTCTTTGGGTCAGATTAAAGTTGTCTTGGCCATTCAGCGAGGGAAAATATTGAAAGATGTTTTCGATAAAAGTCGGCAGCCTGGCCATTCAAAGAAGCTTTCTTTGGGTCAGATTAAAGTTGTCTTGGCCATTCAGCGAGGGAAAATATTGAAAAATGTTGTCGGTAGAAATCGGCAGCCTGGCCATTCAAAGAAGCTTTCTTTGGGTCAGATTAAAGTTGTCTTGGCCATTCAGCGAGGGAAAATATTGAAAATGACCTCAGGTCTGCTCGTTCTTTGTTCAAGTCGAATTAAAAGATTGGTTTTAGGACTTTTGGGTCAAACACTTAAACATCCTTTTTAATTCAAATAAAAAAAAAATCGTTTTGAGTTAAATTAAAACATTACTCTTGAATCAATTCGGTCGAAATTGGCAGCTCTCTTTGAGTCAAATAAATCTGTTAGTGGAGATGTCAAAAGTACCACTTTCCGAATATTAGTGGAGATGTCAAAATCACAAATCTCATCATTCATAATCATAATATACTCGTAGGTCGTAGGTACCTAGGTACGTATTAGTGGAGATGTCAGAACTACCACTCTCCTAATATTGGAGGAGATGTCAAAAATACGTACCTACCTACCATTCTTCTGTAGAAAAAAATCCGAGGAACTTTTTAAGTTTACCTACTAATTCTATAAACATAGGTAATTACCTACTATGGAAATTTTAGGTTATTAAAATTTATCTATTACTATCCTACGTAATAAATGAAGTTGTTTTTTTTTTTTTTTTTTTTTTT
>NW_007377731.1:87754-103716 GCF_000475195.1 Diaphorina citri
ACCTTGCTCAACAAATTCTTTCAAGATTTGGGTCTACTTATGTGTGTGAAAAACACTCTTCCAATCACATCAGGGACGTAGTTTTATTGGCAACCACCGAACTACATCCAAACATAGAAAGATTGGTACAAGATTATGTGTGTTTAATTAAATGAGTTTAATTGATTTAATTCTGATTAAATGTTTTTAAATTTGGGTTTTCTGTTAAAAGTCCTAACTACAAATAAATAAATACACTTGTTTGAAACAAGAGTGTTTTTATTTGAAGTTGGGACTTTTAACAGAAAACCTTGTTTCATACTAATATTATTGTTAAGAGCTTTGTACAAGAAACCACACAGTCAAACGTATCATGTGGCCCGCGGCCTGATCTGGTATCCAAAATTTGGCCCGCCTTCAAAAAAGGTTGAGCGCCCTTGATTTAACCCGTAAATAAATATTCGCACTCTGAGGATTCATTTGATAGGTATAACTTTTATCAGCGTAAACCTTCAAAAACTATACTAAACAATTTTTCGGCTTTCCTGAAAAATATGTCAGATGTGACTTATGTTGTTTTGCATGGTTGCTCTACAATTCATGATTCATAGCATTTCCACCCAACCTCCAGTGGGTTAACCAAGTTGTCTAATGTATGCGTCCGTAGATCAGAATTGTTGATAGAAATGTGTAATTTCAATAATTTATGTTTTTTAGCTAATTAATTGGGCGTAGGTATATACATTTTGCCGGCGGTCGTAGACAGCCTTCACTCTCGGAAAGGTAGGTTCTTGGAATGCTATGGGACCGTTCGATTCCCGCCCGGGGAGGATTTTATCCTGAACACATGAACGGACAATGCTCGTTCTCGGAACGGCTGCCTTTTCCTAATTACCAACATTCAGATGATTCCTTGTGAGGAACGGAGGGAAAATGACATCTCCTTTAATGAAATAAAAAACATCTCCACTAATAAAATAAAAAAAGCGAATGAAAAACAACATCTCCACTATTTAAATAAAAAATCTACCTTCCTAGTGGGTCCCTAAATGCCTAAACCCTACCCAAGAAAGTTGGTACTGTTGGTAGGTACTTATTCTTTCTTTTCAATTTCACACATTTCTAGAGGAAAAAATCATGTAGGTAGCTAACAAGTAGATACTCCAAATTAAAATGAACTCCGGAAAATTCGTAAATTTCTAAGGATGCAAATCACGTAGGTGAGGGAAAAAGCACAAAAATCACAAACCAAATTTAAAATTATTGTAGGTAACTTTGCCGAACAGCTCATGCCAAAAGGAAATTAAGAAAAGAACCTACCTACAAAACGTACCTAGTTTTATTAGGAAATAAATATAGGTAAATAAATCCAAAAATCACGTAAAAAGTAGATACCTAAAAAACGTAGGTGGATCTTAGAAATTACCTAAATGGGTAAATAAATTCCAAAATCACGTAAAAAGATCGCGTTTTTTTTTAAAACCGAGAAAAAAAACGGGACGGATTTCAAAAATAACCAGTTTATGAACGCACACGCAGGGTAAAATTCCAACTGAAAACCAGAACCAGAAACCAGAGCAGAGAAGAATTTTGATCCGTCTCTCATCTCTGATTTTAAAGTTACCGAGGAAGAATCTCACGGTAATTCCTGGTCCAGGAACAGAGAGATTTTTTTTTTTTTTAACAGGTCTTAAGATAGACACTACTGTCACGTCACGTCACATGAAGTCATGAGGAGTCAGAAAGATGTAGTTCAAAATTTTTCCATAATATTGTAGGTAATCTCGTTCATGATAGCCACACTGCCCTCACGTCACGTGAACTCATGTGACGGAAACATTAATTTAGCGTTGGTCAATTCCTACTTGTTTTTCTACCTAACATCGAGCCTGGGTTAAATCCATGCCAATAGATCTGGATTAGGCCGTTCATAAGATGACCCTCTATGCCCCTACTGTAAGCTCTAGATAGATAAATTAATAGATTTGAAAAACAAATATTAGTTAATCTAACCTAGAACAAAAAGATAATACTCCATATCTACTTGGAGTCGGACACAAACACAACTATACACAGGTATTGAAAAGCACAAAACGTGATTTAATATGATTAAATAGGAAAAGTTGGATTTTTCGAGAGAACAAAATCATGAAATGAAAATTAGTTTCGCAAATAATAAAATTAAATACAATTTAAAATGTAAATGAGCAAGACATTATACATCATTAATTCAGTGCAGGGGATGTAACCCTCCATTAGTTGGCAATAGGTATGGATTGGCGAGGGAGATTTAGATCAAGCATTGAAGAATTTGGTTTGTGCATAAAACAAAGGAAAAGGAAAAGATATTTATATTTGGCCAACAATTTGATAACGAAAACTGAATTTCACATTATTATTTTTTATTTGTATTTATTGTGAATGCAAATAGGTTGATGTTGAGGCACTTTAAAAAGGAAAAGATATTTATATTTGGCCAACAATTTGATAACGAAAACTGAATTTCACATTATTATTTTTTATTTGTATTTATTGTGAAATTCCACATTATAGTATCGCAATAATCTCAATAGGACATTTCAAGTTCTTTTAAATGGATGAACAGACAGAGAACGCATCCCTTTAATTTTAACATCAGAAAGATTGTAGCTCAAGTGGACTCCAGCATTAGAAAAGCTGTAGCACAAAAGGCCCGGGCAACCTCGACGTTAGAAAAGTTGGCCCGGCCAGCTTCACTCGACTCCACTTGGCGCGGCCAACTTGACTTCAATGGATTGCTCGCTTCTCACAGGTCAATGTGTACAACACGCGACAGTCATGAACCGAATGTAAACAAATTATGACGTCATGTCTAAAAATTTCTCTCCGTCTATCTTGCATTTCAGTTCAATTTTTCCATTCGCCATTCGTTTTTTAGTGGGTCAGAGTAGGTGTGCCGTGCGAAGGACTCTGAAAAGATTGTGATGTATCGCCTAGTTGTTTTATATAAATGTAAACAAATTATGACGTCATGTCTAAAAATTTCTCTCCGTCTATCTTGCATTTCAGAAGTTCAATTTTTCCATTCGCCAATCGCCATTCGTTTTTTAGTGGGTCAGAGTAGGTGTGCCGTGCGAAGGACTCTGAAAAGATTGTGATGTATCGCCTAGTTGTTTTATATACTTAATTTTCTTTATTTTTGTACCTCTAATCCGTGTAAAAAAGTTTCGGAAAACAGTCTACTCTTAAATTCCCTACGTTCTGTGATACCATACCCTTGAAATCATTTTCTGTGAGCTTGTTAATCAAAAGACACCTCTTTTCGACTCCTGTGGAAGCCCAGTTTTTTGCAAACCCTCATATCCTTGAATGCGGTTTCTCTAATACAGTACAGTGCTACAGTGACAGAGTGAACATATCAGAAGTTACAGCATATTTTTTAAGTCTTGTTTTGGTATTGAAAATTTCTCTTTGAATAAACCATCTCTATATTTTTTACCTCTGTAATACACTTAACATTTATGTATAACTAATTTCCTTATCCTCATTAACCAACTTCAGTGTTTTTTCTTTGGTTTTTTCTCTCATTTTATGTTAATGGATCATGTGCCTAACTAATTTCCTTATCCTCATTAACCAACTTCAGTGTTTTTTCTTTGGTTTTTTCTCTCATTTTATGTTAATGGATCATGTGCCTCTATTAGTGATATCCTTACGTTTAATATTTTGTTATCTCTGAAGATTCGCTGGCTTGTTCTTCACTATTTGGATTAATCTCGTTTCCTGAGGTAAGATTTTTTTAGACATTTGGTAGAGGTAACT
Organism: Diaphorina citri; assembly: GCF_000475195.1. Classification (NCBI taxonomy): domain Eukaryota; kingdom Metazoa; phylum Arthropoda; class Insecta; order Hemiptera; family Psyllidae; genus Diaphorina; species Diaphorina citri. The sequence continues at coordinate 91,535 of NW_007377731.1, forward strand.
GTAACTGCTGACGTTTTATCACCCCAAAACTGCAGAGAGATGGAAGACAGCATAGGAAAAAAACAGTTATTCCAAGAACAAACCATATCTGTTTAAGATAAAATTTGCTCTGGGTGGGAATCAAAACAATGACCCAGTTTCTACCCTTGAAGCTTCCCCTGAGGTAAGGAAGTGAAAGAGTTGCTTCTTATTCAAGAGACATCCTATTCAAGGCCTTGTGTAAGTTAGGTCATGGGTTTGATTCTCACTCAGGGTGAACTTTATCCTTAAAAGAAGGTTTGGTCATAGAATGACTGGCTCTTTCCCATCTTGTCCTCATTCCCCTTGATGTCGGGATTATAAGAGCTGTCTTGAAATCAAAGAGACTTGTATTGATCATGTGTCTAAATTGGTGTGACATGTGAATAAAATCATTATTTGCTGAGGTAAGGAAGTAAAAGAGTTGCTTCTTATTCAAGAGACATCCTATTCAAGGCCTTGTGTAAGCTAGGTCATGAGTTTGATTCTCACTCAGGGTGAACTTTATCCTTAAAAAAAGGTTTGGTCATAGAATGACTGGCTCTTTCCCATCTTGTCCTCATTCCCCTTGATGTTGGGATTATAAGAGCTGTCTTGAAATCAAAGAGACTTGTATTGATCATGTGTCTAAATTGGTGTGACATGTGAATAAAATCATTATTTGAAGACCAATTAATGCTAAACAATTTGAAATTCACAGAATCGAAAAGAAATGGTACGCCAGCCTAGTTAGCTTGGTTGGTAGTGTGTCTGCCTTGTAAGTGCTAAGCCACATGTTTGATTCCTGCCCGGGGCGGATTTTATCCTGATGGGATAATGTTCGTTCTTGGAACGGCTGGCTTTCTCCTATCCTGTCTTCTTTCTCTCTCTTTGATTTTGGTATGATAAGACCATAGCAGTTAGAGTTCCCTCTGTCAAAACTCTTCAAAAAAAAAGAGAGAGAGAGAGAAATGGTGTCCTCCATTTCTCTAGGAGAAAGCCAGCCAAGAATAACCCTTACTAATTTCACCCCCTCTGGGAATCAAACCTTTAACCTAGGGCCTACAAGGCAGGCAAGCTACCCCCCGAGCTAACTAGGCTGTTACATAAAATTTTACGAAACAAAATTTTCCTTGTCAGTAGGTAGTTATTGACAACAACAATTGCCAAGAAGTTATTACTTAATTCATGTGGCAGGGTTCATTTTGAGTGAGTTGTTGATAGCATTCTACAAATTTTTGCACACTTCTACTTATTTATATTTTATTTAATAATGATGATTTTTTTGAACATGACAAAAGACAAGCACTAATTGTGCAATATGATGATAAACAATAATGTTTTAACCATAATAAATACTGTGTTAAAAATAAGGAAAGACAAGCAGGAAATTTTGCTATAAATTAAGTAGGTACTGCAGTAAGTTCTCCTTTATCACGATTATTGGGTATTTAGGAATAATTATAATTAGTATTTATTTATTATATTAATTAAACTAGTGTGATGTTTTCTGGAAATGTTTCTTTTTTTATGAAAAATAAAAATAATATACAGCACGAAAAAAAAAAAAAAAAAAATTAGTACTAACTATATTTTTCTGCTGTTGCTGGAAAGGGTGAATCATTTTCGTTAAAATAAACCTTGTGTTTCTGATAACTTGAAAACCAGTGAGGTGTAATAATTGAAACTCAATAGGTTTTGAGATGAGTCTGAGTTATAATAACAATAACAATTGAAAAAATAAGTAATCCAATTGGATATAGAATAGATAAACATTATACCTATAAACCAAATGAGAATTTATGTAGCTCTGGAAGACTAAATACTACAACCATCTACTCCTCTCTAATTTGTAAATTGCCAAAAATAACATAAAAGAAGAGGAAAAGGAGCAGAGATTGTGGGGAGGGAGAAATCAAATCAAATTAAATGTTGGGTAAATAAAAAGTTTAGGGCAGGGTACCTTGATGGGGTACCTGCGAGTGAAGGCATGTGTCGAAGTTGCTTGATAGTAAAGTAAATGTCTTTAGGTATTATGTGTTAATGTCTGTGCTAAACATTTGTCTTAAACAAAGTGAAATTAAACAGGTCTTGAATATAGGTACCATATAACTGTAATGTTATGCATCCAGGATAGAACCTCAAATATCATGAGTATGTCTGTTTAGACTGCAAGAGCAGTCTGTCAGTGTTTGTGAATCAGTCCTATCTGTCTCACTGATGAACCTGTGTTTTGTTCCTCTATTCCGAAGAAATTCATGCAGTGTCATTTTTTTTTTTTTTTTTTTTTAATTTGGCCACAGCAGTGGCTTCTTTTAGTAGTCGAAATGGAGGCAGTTGCCAAGTGGGTAAAAATTATAAATAAAGGTCGATTCCTACGTAAAAGTTGGTGAAAAAATCCCAAGATCTGAGGTCAAAACTCCCGAAAAAGGTCGAAAATTCAATTTTAATTGCCGTTCTAATGAAAAAGTTCAAAGAGTTGGTGACGTCAGATTTCACGTCAAAATGCGCAGAAACGCTTGAGCACAACCGAAGCGGGAGTCATGAATTATGACGTCATCGCCTACGGGGGTGTATGCCGTGACGTCAAACTTCACGATTTACCGGTATTTTTTAAATCGATTTATCTCGGTATTTAGAAGTCGTAGAAAAGAAAAATTCCGTTGATCCTCATTTTTCCTGCTCTATGACTTTGAATCATCACCCAAGTAAGCGCAACTGATCTATTGTCTGTACTGGAAATCTGACCGCTTATACTGCTTATCTTATCATTTAAGATGAGTAGACATTACAGGGTGTGCCAAAAGAGTCTGCTAAGATTTAAAGTAGAAAGTCGCCTAAGTACTTACTTAAGTATATTAATCATCATTAAGTAATCTACTTATTGAAAATTAAAACTACTTACCACGTACTTACTTATTTAATCACAAGCTTTTTTGGTCTCTCAGATAAGGAAAGTCGTGTGATGTTCACACCAGATTTTTTTTAAACTACCTAGTACCTACCCTGTATAACCCTAATGAGTATCTAGCTACTGAGAGACCTTGGGAATTCAGCGTAGGTACCTAATACCCCTCTACTCTTACATAGGGTAAGAGTACCATTTATTTGCCCACCTAAAAAACGTACCATTTATTGGCCCACCTGTACCATACGCCACATAGGTCTGAACTGGACAAACTTTTTCATCAAAAGAAAGGGCTTAAAGACTGCTATCGAACCAGTGCTATTCAAAAATTGTAGTCATAAAAACAAAAATTAAACAAATAAATGTGGGCAGGTGGCCCAATAAATGGTACGTTTTTTTAGGTGGGCGAATAAATGGTACACTTACCCTACATGGTGGGATCTTTGTTTACATTGTATAAGTAAGTACTTCTCATAGCTAGTCAGTGTTTGGGAACAGTTTTAGGATGGCTTAATTTACATCTTAACTATCACCACCTACGTCATTAGGTAGTTATTAGCTCATTAGTCTCATTTCATTACTGATGCACCTTAAACCTAGTTTACACTGTACGATTTTTCTCACTTTTTTTACTTTCCTTATCCTATAATAGGGAAAGTAATGTAGAATAGAGCGAACTGTAACAACAGTGGTGTTATCGTTCCGTCCCGAAATTCAGCAGAGGAGGAGAACAGATAATATGCCTATCTCTTTTGTTTATCCTGCCCGAATAGGACTGAAAAGTCCCTTTACCCTCTTTTGTGCATGAAGCAAAGATTCGGGCTCGATTTTACAGCTTAGGAAGAGGGAACTGTTAGGAAGAGGGAACTGGAACAACAGTGGTCTTATCGTCCCGAAATCCAAGAGGGAACGGGAACAAAATGGGAAAAAGTAAGCAGTTCTGAGAACGAACGAAAAAAAAAAAAAAAAAAAAAAAAAAAAAAACCCAACCCACTTTTGCATTTCTTAAAGGCACATTCCTATACATCCAAAAAAAAAAAAAAAAAAAAAAAAAAAATACCTTGCAGCCACTTTTGCATTTCTTCAAGGCACATTCCTATACATCCACACGCCTATCCAAGAGCGGTTTAAAAGTTTAAAAATTTCTGCCCTGGCTTTGATTTGAACCCAGCACCTCCGAGTTGAGAGTCAGTGCCCTTGACCACTCAGCCACAGAGGTGGGCTATTTATGACTTATTCAGCTTATTTCTACTTTCTCTTCTTCTTCGCCTTTTCCCGTGTACGGACGGGGTCGGCGTTTTTCGTCAGCCTCTCAATCAGCCCTAACTAGAGTGATTACTTTGGACTGACATTTGGTTTGGGCTACAGATTTTACGAGTGGATGCCCTTCGCACTCAACCTTTGCTATTTTTTTCTTCTTCTTTTTCTTTTTCTTCTTTTCTTTTTTTTTAGCTTTTTTCTACTCTTTTACAGTTGATGTTCTTTTCTTCATTTCCAGATTTGTGCGCCTTCAAAGCTATGTCCAATGAAAATTGACCGAAGAAAATCCGCCTCCTAGATCCCGTGAGAGTTAAATCGTACACTCAGTGCCTCCTGATTGGATCCTGAATTTGAGTAAGTAAAAAATAAAATTATCTAAATTCTACATGAAGTTCAGTTTATTTAAGGCCGGGGGCCACAAAATGAGTTTTAACTCGATTTCAGCAACCTAATGGGCTAAAAATTTTAAGTAATGTACCGACACGTTCAAATGCCTTATTTTTCTATCTCGTCGTAGCACGTTCAACACTCGGCCGTATGTCGGCGCGGGTTTTGGCTCGGTTATGTGTGTCCGCAACCAATAAACGATACGTTATTGGACCTGCTGCCAAAGAGGATTTTTGCACTGCTGTGGGCAGTCCAAATAAACCACGGAAAAAAGTTTTCCCCCTCCCCAAAACGTGTTTCTTTTGCTCTGTTTGTTTCCAGGAGCATCTGCCACGAAGACTCGCAACCCGGCCGAAAATTTCCCCGCGAAAGGTCAGGCCGTCTCAACATCAGTTCGACTAGAAGGAAAAAGTTTAGAGGGATAAATCATCTCACTGCCATTCAAAAAAAAAAAAAAAACAATTTTTTGATCTAAAATTACCCTTGTTAAGCGTCTCGTCCCGCGAAACCCTTAGGAAATTTTGAACTTGAACTTTTCAGTCCCTCGACCTTTCTTTTCGGAATATAAATTTGAAAATAAGATATTTTTCCCTTCTTGTTCTTAAAAATAGAGGGAAAATTTTGAATTTTTGTTTCTACTTAACTTAGTCTTACCATTTTGTTCTTAAAAATAGAAGGAAAATTTTGAATTTTTGTTTCTACTTAACTTAGTCTTACCATTTTGGCCCCTACCATAGTTTTCGGGGCTAAATCAGTCTTACATTTGGCCTTATTTGATTAAACCTCTTTGTTTTTTCGTCAATTAGAATTGATTTATTTTCCCCTTAAGTTTGTTGCTTTCTTGTTCTTAAAAATAGAGGGAAAATTTTGAATTTTTGTTTCTACTTAACTTAGTCTTACCATTTTGGCCCCTACCATAGTTTTCGGGGCTAAACCAGTCTTACATTTGGCCTTATTTGATTAAACTTCTTTGTTTTTTTCGTCAATAGAATTGATTTATTTTCCCCTTAAGTTTGTTGCTTTTTTGTTACATATTTCCCCTCTTTTTAATCTGACTTTGAATTTCACTTTCTGTTGTTTTGTTTCGATAAGTTTCGTGCTATATCTATTTGAGGGCCCCTTTATCGCTCGTATCATAATTTGAAAGTTTTCTTTTATACCATTGACTCAGAGAAGAAAGTGTCCACAGATATTGTGAAAGAAAAAAACCACGTCTCTTTTTGATCTTCAAATTTTCTTCACATTTGATCTTTTTTTATTATTTTTTAACATTTTTCCTAATACCATATTTTGAGTAGAGAACTAGCTTTAGTTTTTCCACCTTTATTTGAAGGTTCAACTATTGTACAACTCGATATTCCTGTAAAATCCTACGGTTTCTTTCTTCCTGTAAAGAAATTATTTTTTTACTAAACACATTTCCAATTTTCCTTTCTTTAGAAGTTCTTTTCTTTTGTTAACTTTTGAACATTTCTGGGACCTATTACAATTCTGTACACAATTGATTTTCTCTTCTCTTCTTTAGAAGTTCTTTTCTTTTGTTAACTTTTGAACATTTCTGGGACCTATTACAATTCTGTACACAATTGATTTTCTCTTCTCTTTTCAAGGAATTTAACTGTCTGGTAACAATCAACTTGTACATTATCGTTTTTATTCTACCCCAACTTTTTTTTACCTCTCTCTTGGACTATATTTTCTTTATTATTCCCTTATATTCTTTCATATTCCCTTATTAACCGACACATTCCCCCAAGTTTGTTTTGTATTCATATTCGTGAAGTATTCTCACAAAAATTGACCCCGTTGTGGTCCGCCCCCCTGTAATATTTTCTTAGTACAATCATTGTTCACTTTTTGTTATTCTTTTGTGAAAATATGAATTGTTCAGGGACATTGTCTAGATCAGGTTTTTACTTTCTATTATCTACTACTAAAGTAATTATTAGAAAGTTTTGTTTTCTCTTCTTTTTTCCCCTATCCTGTAATAAGGACAGTAATGTAACTTTCATTGGCCCCAATCTAGACATTGTTGCTTTACAAAGGCGATTCTAGCCGTATTTTCCTTGTGTAACTCTCATGGTTTAAGTATGGTTTTATCTTGGGGAATGGGGGAAATGGAACATTGCCCAGCATTGTTCCATTTCGACATTCCCCACCGTGAAAATTTCAAAAGGAAAATATTCTTTTCCTTACTTCTCTATTCCCAAGATACACATTTGGGAAGAATCACAAATACTTTCATGATTTAGGTTTTTTTTTCTCTTTTATTAACATTAATTAATTAGTTTATTAAATAAATATTTTTTTATAATCACTTATAAATAATTAAAATCACTTATGTTGATTCATGTGAAATTTAATATTAAAATCACTTCTTTTTTAAATTTATAGTGCGTTAACATCAAATATTTAAAAATCACTCAAATGTTAAATCTTATCATGCCTCCAAAGCTGTGTCCACACGTAGTGGACGGCCGTCAATCAATGTAAAACAAATACAAAAGAAGACTTGATATCCAGTCGACTATGTGTGAACACAGCCTACTTAATAATGGAATATTTTCATTATTTTACCATATTTTTTATCAGCCTAGAAACGAACATTTTTCATTTTTATTCCGAAACAGAAAAGGAAATCTGTTTTTAACAGGTAGTTTTACATGTTCACTTGGACATCAAATATTTAAAAATCACTCAAATGTTAAATCTTATTATGCCTCCAAAGCTGTGTCCACACGTAGTCGACGGCCGTCAATCGATGTAAAACAAATACAAAAGAAGACTTGATATCCAGTCGACTATGTGTGAACACAGCCTACTTAATAATGGAATATTTTCATTATTTTACCATATTTTTTATCAGCCTAGAAACGAACATTTTTCATTTTTATTCCGAAACAGAAAAGGAAATCTGTTTTTAACAGGTAGTTTTACATGTTCACTTGTAAAGCCTGTATTTTCGATTGCTCAAATTGTTTTGACCATTTTCGTAACTATACTAAAGGTAGGAACACACGTGAGCTCACGTGACTCGATAGTAATGTATTTCTACCTTAAGCGGCTTTATCTTTGAACATGTCTCGATTTAAAGAAGATTTTAGGAGCGAAAAAGAAGTTCCCAAATTATCGCGTTCACTTGTAAAGCCTGTATTTTCGATTGCTCAAATTGTTTTGACCATTTTCGTAACGATACTAAAGGTAGGAACACACGTGAGCTCACGTGACTCGATAGTAGTGTATTTCTACCTTAAGCGGCTTTATCTTTGAACATGTCTCGATTTAAAGAAGATTTTAGGAGCGAAAAAGAAGTTCCCAAATTATCGGCTGTGCTTTTGTAGGCAATGAAAGAAGACGGGAAAGTCCCCAAAAACGAACTTTTGAAATATCAATTATAATTGAACCTTGAGAAATCACACTGGTTCTTTTTCAATCCGGCCTGAAGGATAAAAGTTCGTTCAGTATACCTGGGTGAAGATGGGCTTTTTTAAGTTTGACCAATCAAATATCAACAAATAAAATCTTGTTTCATCGTGTTTGGGCCTTTCGAATCCCAATGAGGGAACCTTTTAAGTATGAAGGTAACTTTTGAAATATCAATTATAATTGAACCTTGAGAAATCACACTGGTTCTTTTTCAATCCGGCCCGAAGGATAAAAGTTCGTTCAGTATACCTGGGTGAAGATGGGCTTTTTTAAGTTTGACCAATCAAATATCAACAAATAAAATCTTGTTTATTATTTTTCTTTGAGGGGAATCATAAATTGGGATTTCTTCTAATCAGAGGCGAAAGTTTCGTTGGAGAAAGAGAAATTAAGGAGCGCGGTAGCGCTCCGCCCCGCCAAGTCAAGAAAGTTTGACCGCGCTACTAGAGATATTATACGCGACAGGGATTTCGTATACTGTACAAAGTTGACATTTTGTTTTCTTAGAAAAATCGAACTTTGATTCGAAGAATTCTGTGCGTTATTCGAAAAATCTTGTTTTGTTTTGAAGAATTTTCTTTTTTCAGTCGGGCGCTTTAACTAAATGTTTTTTTTTTTTCGAATAAGGCGTTTTAACTCTGGAATCCCAGGTCGTTCACGCCGTAACTAAATGTTTGATTTGAAGAGATCCCAAAATATAATTCCTCCTCTAAATCTGTACAGGTAATTTTTGTAGCGGTAGACAAGTAGAAACACTTCTTGGCCAACATTACCATTATTCTAAATTACCCCTTTCCTCACGATTTTTTGCAAATTTTGCACCTCACCTTATCCCCACGTCAAAAAAATGTACCCCTAAAAATCTATTTTTTTAAAAAAATAGATAAAAAGTCTGTATTTAAAAAAAAAAGAAAAAAAAACAAAGAAAATATCAAAGTTACACAGAGAGTAACTGTTGGTCCTATTGTGGCTACCACTCAGTGTATTTTTTACCTTAATACTCTCGACGTTAGCCAGCTTAGTTGGCTTGAAGGGTTTGTCTTGTAAGCGTTAGATCACGGGATTCTCGCCCGGGGAGGATTTTATCCCGTACGGATAAGTTTTGTTCTCGGAACGGCTGGCTTTCTCGGAACTGCATTGTGTGAAATCCATTTGGACTGTGTCGTTGTGAACGGGGCCTCTTGGTCCTAAGGTACTCAGGTGTCAGTATGTAAACTCGAGATTCTAAATTGAATTGACGTCATTCAGGTTTTTGACTGACGGTTTCTAGATTGTCTCAGGGCGGCGCTTGACTGGAATGCTATAGACGTTTAGTGACCTGTAGAACTCAAAGGGTTCAACAGCTACCAAGACTCAAATTTTTCAACTGTTTTCTAGCTGGGGGACGGTAAACAGAGAGGATACCAGCCTGAAATTTCCCTTGCTAAAGAAATAGCAAAGGTTGAGTGCGAAGGGCGTCCACTCGTAATCGTAAAATTTGTAGCCAAAATCAAATGTCAGCCCAAAGCAATCACCCTAGTTAGGGCTGATTGAGAGCCTGACGAATACCAAGACTCAGATTTTTCAACTGTTTTCTAGCTGGGGGACGGTAAACAGAGAGGATACCAGCCTGAAATTTCCCTTGCTAAAGAATTAGCAAAGGTTGAGTGCGAAGTAATATTGTAAAATTGTAAATTGTGTATAATGTTGTAACAATCACAGTAAAATAAAATTGAATTGAATTGAATTAAAAGGGCATCCACTCGTAATCGTAAAATTTGTAGCCAAAATCAAATGTCAGCACAAAGCAATCACCCTAGTTAGGGCTGATTGAGAGCCTGACGAAAAACGCCGACCCAGTTTGTAGCCTGACGAAAAACGCCGACCCAGTCTGTACACGGGAAAAGGCGAAGAAACAAAAGAAAATTTTCTGTCCTCCTTTTGGTTGAAGTGTCCGGCTTTCGTAGCTAAAATACACCCTAGGCACGAGACGCACGAGCCGACCTGATTCATGGTGAATACCTATTGTTAATTGTTCCCGCGTCCTAATCAGATCATTTGGCGGCGTTCATAAATTATAATGAAGAGGAGATGCTGTAAAAATTATTAATTTTAATTTTTATTATTATTATTATTTTTGAAATCTAGGTTTGAAAATCTGTCTCGCTGGAGGACGTAAAACTGAGACAAAACCAGCCCTGTCAAGCCACAGACAATAACACTGGCTCTTTTGAGGATACCTGAATGGGACTATGGTCAAGTCCGTCTCAGGAAGTAGGGTACAACGACATAATTATGTACCTGAATATCCCTCATTAGACTCCTACAATTTAGGGGCCCTGAGCTAGCTCTCTGGCCTTGATGACACCTCTTGGTATCCTCTTAATGGGATAGTATATGAACACAGCTTTTCTCTAGAATAAACCTGAGTATGCGGACTCTTTAGAGGTGCTGCAGGTGAATTTTAGAGAAACTGGGGAGGTTGAAATAGCAGTTGCAAATGGGTAAAAGTTATAAATAAAAGGTCGATTCCTACGTAAAAAGTTGTGGAAAAATCCAAATCTGAGGTCAAAACTACGAAAAAGGTCGAAAATTCAATTTTTAATTGCCGTTCTAATGAAAAAGTTCAAAGAGTTGTGACGTCAGATTTCACGTCAAAAATGCGCAGAAACGCTTGAGCACAAACAAACGAAGCGGGAGTCATGAATTATGACGTCATCGCCTACGGGAGTGTATGCCGTGACGTCAAAGTTTACAATTTACCGGTATTTTTTAAATCGATTTATCTCGGTATTTAGAAGTCGCAGAAGAAAAAGAAAAATTCCGTTGATCCTCATTTTTCCTGCTCTATGACTTTGAATCATCAGATCATCACCCAAGTAAGCGCAACTGATCTATTGTCTGTACTGGAAATCTGACTGCTTATCTTATCATTTAAGATGAGTAGACATTACAGGGTGTGCCAAAAGAGTCTGCTAAGATTTAAAGCAGAAAGTCGCCTAAGTACTTACTTAAGTATATTAATCATCATTAAGTAATCTACTTATTGAAAATTAAAACTACTTACCATGTACTTATCTAATCACAAGCTTTTTTGATCTCTCAGATCCTGTTTTCACTTTTCATTAATATTTTTGTTGATTGAAATGGGTAGAAATACTTACTTGTCAGCCTAGATCTACAGCTTGGTGCATCTGCCTTGTGAGCATTAGGTCGTGGGTTTGATTCCCACCTAGGGTGGATTTTATCTGAAACAAATGAGTTTCGGTCTTGGAACAGCTGGCTTCTATCCTGTCTTCCTTCTCTCTTCGATTTCAGGACTATAATACCTTGTCAGTTACAGTTCCCTCCATCCACCCTAAATAAAAGTGAAAACTGATGAAATCGGGATTTTTTCTTCTAGCTTGGTGCATCTGCCTTGTGAGCATTAGGTCGTGGGTTTGATTCCCACCTAGGGTGGATTTTATCTGAAACAAATAAGTTTCGGTCTTGGAACAGCTGGCTTCTATCCTGTCTTCCTTCTCTCTTCGATTTCAGGACTATAAGACCTTGTCAGTTACAGTTCCCTCCATCCACCCTAAATAAAAGTGAAAACCGATGAAATCAGGATTTTTTCTTCTTCTTCTTCAACACGACTCGACCCCTCAAAAATTGTTCATAGAATATCTTGTTCATAGAATGTCTTGCCCATTATGTCACCAAATTAGGTTGTTGTTTTACTTTCCTTATCATATAGGAAGGAAAGTAATGTAATCGGGTCAAATTTTCGATGGTCAGTTTTTAGTGTCAAAACACGTTTTGAGGTCCCTTGTGTGTGTGTCTGTCTGTCTGTAAACAAAATATCTCGAGAACGGTAAGAGCTAGAGACTTGAAATTTAGTATGTAGCTGTCAAATGTGAGAATGCGACACGAAACTTTTGGTTAAGACCGATGCAACGCTTGGCGGCATTTTACCGCTTTTTGGCGGTTTTCGGTGTAATTTAACAATCGGAACTTTTGGTTTTGTTAAGACCGGTGCAACGGTTGGCGGCATTTTACCGCTTTTTGGCGGTTTTCATCTCGGGAACGGTATAAGCCAGAGACTTGAAATTCGGTATGCAGTTCACAAATGTGACAAGGATGCAACGCAAAACGTTTGGTTGAGATGGTTGCTGCGCTTGGCGGTATTTTGACCGCTTTTGGACAGATTTCGACCGTTTTTTGGCGGTTTTCAGCTATAGCGACA